>NC_087261.1:25677816-25977816 GCF_037042905.1 Lytechinus pictus
ATCAAGTGTTCTCTCTTTATAATTTTTACCTCTTTTTTTAATAAAAACAATAGATATTTTTAACGCTTATCATATAAATTCAGTGAGTGTATATCACAAATTTTAATACATAGACTTCATCCAGAAGTCATTAGCCTGTTTCATGCTTGAAAAATGGTTTTATACCCTCCCCTCCAAAAAAAAAGCAGTTCTTTTTTTTTTAAGCGTAATGTGAATGATTACCCACCTCATAATTCCTTCATTGACAGAGCTAGCGTTGACAAAGTTCCAGACTCCAATAGGTGTATCACCAAACTGGAATTCATCCATCCCACCAACGAAGTCACGGTTGCTGATTACACCAGGTAACTAGATGGATGATGAGAGAAATCATTTATCTATTATCAGTATTTATCATTTATCTATTCATTAATTCAAATATTCATTAATTCATTCATTTATGTATGTATGTATTTATTTAATCATCCATCCATCCATCCATTCATTCATTCGTTTTGGGCAGGGTAGCCCCATCAATTGAAATACTGTTTATACATAGGGGCCAAAACACACACAAAGAAGCATATAAATGCAAATATTAACAGGTTAATGAAAAAATATTGCATTATGGAGTGTAAACAGAAAGTATCATTAATACTCCGGTCACATTTACTCTACGGTGGCCGTACGGCGAGTCGAAAACAACCGTTTTATTCATCTTAATTCAAACCACCTATAAGTAGCTGGTACAAAAAATGTTAAAACGGCTATTTTAGACTCGCCGTAGATCAAATGTGACCCAGGTATAATTGTAACAAACAAAAGCATACCTGAGCACTTTCTGGAGCACCTCCGATGTACATGATGGAATCGGGATGGAGATCAAGGAGGGTGAACTCTCCGCTGCTTGACGACTCTCCGTCCTGCTTGCCGGTGCTCTCCGTGGTGACGGTGACCTTGGCATAGCGACCATACCTTAAAAGATATTGGTAAATGTGCATAAGTGGCAGTTCATGAAGGAGAGAAAAAAGATTTGGAATGCCAAAAGTTGATAAGGGGAGGAGAATGAGGAAAAGCAGAAAGAGAATACAATGTGGAGTAAGAGATAGAAGATTACCACAGTATTATCCCACTATTATCCCAGTATTACCCCAGTATCAGCCCGGTATAATCCCAGTATTACCTCTCCACAAGGACGTATCGCCACATTCCATCTGTGACATCCTGAGCTACCTGGGTCATGGCATCATCATCTCCAAGGTTGTACCGGAAGACAAGGTTACGATTCTCAAGGGTGAGGGCCAGGTAATCATCCTGTTTTGTGAAATCGGGGAAAAAGATACAGGCTAGGCATTCTATTGATATAGCAGAACTCGAGCCAGGGGCGTGACTCACAAAGAATTAAAAATTCAAGGTTATGATTCTCAAGGGTGAGGGCCAGAAAATCATCCTGTTTTGTGAAAACGGGGAAAAGGATACAGGCTAGGCATTCTATTGATATAGCATGAATCAAGCCAGGGGCGTGATTCACAAAGAATTAAAGTTTCATGGTTACGATTCTCAATGGTGAGGGCCAGGTAATCATCCTGTTTTGTGAAAATGGGGAAAAGGATACAGCATAGATATTCTACATGTATTGATATAACATGACTTGAGCCAGGGGCATGATTCACAAAGAATTCAAGCTTATTGAAACTTTGCTTACAATACAAATTAACTATTTCCTCATTACCAGTATACATCATTTATTTATTTAAATTTTTCATTTGAAATAGGTTCCTGCCAGCTGGTGAAGTAATTAAATATTAAAAACACCAACTTTCCTAAAACTATAAAACATTTTCATTATTCAGGGGTGTCGGTCAATTTTACTTGTGCCTGAAATGAGGCCAGAACACATTAAAACTCCATTATAAATACAAAATAAAGCCTGACAAGACCTGAAATAGGAAGTTTTCAGTCCTTGAAATCAAGCAAAATTTTAAGATTAGCAATTTCTGTTTATTAGTTAAAGAATTAAAAAAGAAAGATAAGGAATATAGTTCATGCCGACGAAGCAGGACCGCCAACATAGTAAAGGAGACCATCGTTGGCTTGCAATTAGCAATTTCTGTTTATTAAAGAATTAAAGAAGAAAGATAAGGAATATAGTTCATACCGATGAAGCAGGACCGCCAACATAGTAAAGGAGACCATCGTTGGCTTGCGTCGTGAAGTAGAAGGAGAAAGAGGAGATGGGTGTTGATTCCGACACCTCAGCAGGAGCCTTGAGTTCCACGTAGCTGTCTGGACCGAACTTGGCCGCAACCTTGATCTGTGAGCGGGAAAATTATACGGACATCAAAATTTTGCTTGAGGAAATATGGAGTGTCAAATCTGTCGTGCAGACACGACAGACAATGTGCATTAAAACCATGCAAACAGACTGAAATGGACACTGTGCGTCTAACGTATGTACAAGTGCATGTACATGTACTTGCAGATGTCAAACTCCTTGAAATTATGAAGCGAAGACTACCGACAGACTTTGGAATAGCATGCCTGACAAAATTGAGGGTCACAATGAATGAGAATGCTCCTCTTTTGTTGAAAATAGAATTCCTACATCAATGACATAAAAAAGGAGGGATTTTCAATGGAAATGACAAAGGAAATTTGTGTTAACTTTGAAAATTAAAACTGATACATGTTGCACCAAACAGGTAGATATCATCAAGAATAGAACTCTAAGATTAAGAACATTAAAGATATAAATCAATGCAGCCCTTACGTGGTTTTGTATACACATTTAACTGTGATCCAAAATAGCAATTTCAAATACTGGGATGAATAGATACAATATCTCCAAATCTCTAAAATAATACACTTTGAGAGATAACATTGCATAACCAAGCTTGAAACATTGTTGATAGACAGTAAATTTAGTATGCTAATATCATGCTGTGAAGATAGAAATGTCAAAATAGTGAAAAAGATTTCTTGAAGATCACCCCCCCCCCCCATAATAATTTAATTGTTTGGATTGTTTCAGGGTGAGTGAGTTATGACTACAAGACATGGACAAATGCAGTTGAACTATCAAATGTAAAAACACAAAATAAAAGATTTTTGATGAATTACTGCCATGCCACATGTGACACAACTTAAAAAAAAGAAAATGCATCTTTACAAAAAACAAATGGACTAAGAGAACATGTATAAACTGAAAGAAATCATAATTTGAAAACACATCTAATGATTGGTAAAAATTAACCCAGGCACAACTCTGTATTTCTTTTCCTCACTACTGCTAGAGTTTATCACTACGAATAACAAACACACAATCTTCATGTATATTATCATGTAGAGAATACTGGGCAGGCAAAATGTGTTATGCTATAAAATGAAATGAAGAAAATCTGACTCACACTAAACAAATGAAAAAGCACTTCTATATATTTTTCTTCTTTTTTTTGCAGAGCTTTTTTTAAGAATGAAAAGTGGGACCATGTCCATATAATCCTACTATCTTTATCCCAAATGTTTAGATTCACTTATCGTGACGTAGAACAGAATTGGATAGGGTATCTTAATCAGTATTTGAATCTACAACTGGGCTTGATATTTTTATTTTTGCTTTAGCCTGAAAGCTCTACAATTCAATTCAGCTGCTTTGTAAATGCAGCAATTTTTTAAAACTGGTAAGAGTGCATACTCTACAGGTTTATTTTAGCAGGACTACTCTCTCAAAAGATGAGCTATTATCAATTAATTTCAATTCCTAATATTTTAATGTTGTGAAAATGTGGCACAAAAAGTTTACTAAACAACTGTCACTGTTCTAAGTATCAAATCAGTATACTGATTATCTGAAGCTATAATGTTTTTTTTTAATTGTCAACAGCAGTTAAAATTTATCTAAAATACAAATTCATACAAAAAACTTTTTTTTAGATGTTTAGATATTTATGCATTTGTACAGAGAAACAGCAATTTACCATTTCAATTGCGTTGCCAATTCAAGGATTACAGTGATTATTTTCCTTTGAAAACAAATGCATTAAATCAAACATACGATGCAATAAAAATAGGCAGTGTCTATATTTCTCTTCCTGTATTAATTTCTATTTTGGCTTGCCATAAAGATTTAATGGGCAAAACTACAAATTGGGGTCACTTTTGTCCAAATGGATATAATTATTTGTCTTTATTTTAAGTGTTCAAACAACAGCACATGATTCTATTCACTGTTCAACGTTGAATTGCCAGAAAATCTGCCCATTCGCTGGGATGTTAAGTTGGGACCATTTGATTTTTCAACTGGTCCACACTGATTTATCTTACCAAATCAGTAACTAATACATTTTCAACAACCATCACAACTATCAACTGAACATCTACCGGTATGTATTTCAGAGTAATATCTGGTACTATTTCGCAGTATCAAGAGTAATATGTGACACTTTCCATAATAGATAATTCCAATAATTGATACTATCTCATGGTAATCTGGGGTAATATTTTACATTATTTCACAGAGGCTTGATTCTTGATTTAGATAGAGTAATACAAAATGCGAAAGGACACACAACTGCCTGCCCATTACAATACCTTACTCCAGAAGTAAAACCATTCTACATGCAAAGCAAGGGCATTATTGATTAAGATGTTTATATCTCAATCAATATATCAGTTGGAAAAAAATATATCTGCATTTCATACGTCTCATATGAAATAGCTACCTCGCTTTTGGAAAAACTAAAAAAATATGAAGATGATGTTTTCATGTATTACTGCTTAAATTAATTAAATTAATTTTAAAGACTAAATTTAAGCTCTTTGAAGCTAACCGCATTTCATAAAAATATTATTTTTCTAAAGTCACTAGATGCTATTATTTTCAATGTAATATTAGAGTAATATAAGTGTATATCAAAGGTGATAATAATAATAACAAAGGGAATTAAAATAAAAAGAACGTAGCTCAATACTGGAAATGCAAAAGCAATCTCAGCTGGTTTTCACAGCATTTATTTTGATTTTATCAAAATGAGGATTAAAATAAGTAATTAGGAGTTCTCGCACTACAACACACAATGGATTCAAGAACGCTGTAAATGTATTGGAAATACCCGTCAAATGACAAACAGCTGGGAGGTCTTTTCGAAATTGATGAACTGGGACAGCAGTTTCGTCCTAAGGTTGGGAACTGACACAAAAAATTGCAAATAAGTGGTTTGTCCCGAGTCTAGGACGAAACTGCTGTTTTGATTCACCAATTTTCAAAGCGACTTCTTGGTTAATCTTTGTCATGAAGAGCATTTAACAATACAATTCCTATGTTCTTGAAAGCCTTTTAAGTCATCGTGCGAAAACTCCCTAAAAGCCTTTTTAAATGATTTTGTTTTGGAAGGGCTCAGTTTCTTCATCCCTTGACTTATTGTCAAAATTTGTTTTGTTTTGTCTAGATGGACATGATCCCTTACTCCGTTAGCCAGTGAACGTGCTTCGGCAATCTTTTTCTGGATCTCGGCGAGGTCGTAGGTCATGGAGAGGGTCATGTTGCCCATGAGGCGGTGCTGCATCCGGAGTCGGTCTCTGATGTCGGGGATCTCTCCGTAGATGCGATTGATTTCATCCACTGTAGGAGGGAGGGTGGGGCGGATGGGGGGGGCAGGGGGGGGGGAGAATGGGAGAGAGTTTGAATTAGATGTACACATGCATTTATTTCATGTTATCAATTTACATAAGGGGAGTGTTGTGTGAAAGGACTTGTTGGACGTTTTATCCGTCAAGTCCTGTTTTAGCCGACAGTTACCATAGTAACGGTGCTTTTCAGCAAATCAAAATCACCGAAAGTTGTCAGATCTGACAACTTTTTGGACAAAAAATGTTCATGAAACACTCCCCAGTTCTTCTTCTTCTTCAAGCTACACTGCCTCCTTCAATCCTGAAGATTCTTGCAGTATTGTATTACCGGGGACCGGCAGGTGCAATACACCGGGTGAACACCCTACTCTTTGACGAATAGTGTATTGGTTTTAACGTGCATAGGTTGTGACTCTCCTATACACGGGACCAACATTTGCGTCCTTTCCGATGGACGGAGTGTTTTCCAACTGCATTCACACCCGCACTGAACACAGCGGTGAGGCACGTTAACACACAACGCTAGCGTCAGTTTTTTTGTGAGACGTCTTCCGGCATGCTGCGGGACTCGAACCCACGCACGTTGAGATCTACGATCTTATCCGGAACAGGAGCTCTAACCGACTGAGCTACACTGCCTCTCAACTACAGGTATCATTCAATATCAACATCAATAAGTTTGACTATCTATGACTCTATATCTATCTAAATGACTGTAATTGTCATAATCATCATCATCGTCCCCACCACCATCATATCATCATCAGTCACATCGGATCACCGTCACTCCCATATGCATGTGAGCCAAGTTTGAGATTGACGTGTCAATACCCATTTCCGTGTACAAGACCTCTAAGATCCCTTTAACTCCTAAATGTGCAGCGCATCCATATATATGACATATGTTTAAAGTAGATCCGTAAAACACGCAGTAATTGTGAGAAAGAAACAAGGCAAATGGACATTGGCCCGTATTCTGAAGTCAGGTTCAACCTCGACCATGGTCTAAATCTGTGCTAAGATTATGGGGAACCAAAAATTCTAACATTCTGTTTATATTGTACATTTATTATGTTTACTATTTTGTTTTCTTTTGCTTTCATAATGTAAAAATACTTCAGTTATCATTCCCAGACAATTTGGGTGTCATATGAGTTAATGAATTGGATGTGTACTGTTAGGGATTTGTGCCCCAATTGGCTCTCCATAGTTAAACCACAACTTTAAACCAGGGTTTAATTTAAACCCGAGTTCAGACTACGGGCCATTATGTCTACTGGTTGGAGACCTAATATCAAACAAGAGTGCAGTTGAAGAAATGCTGAAGGAGATTTTTAAAACTTTTCAGAGGTACTTTACATGTAATTGACCATTATTGCACAATATAAACAAAAAATAGACATAACTGTGCTCATCTTCTTTGTGAATTCTTAACAATGAATGACGTAAAATAGAATTGCTGTCTACATGAACATTTCTTGTGTTGTAATAACAAAAATTATCTACTTTGTGACTTGGAATAATCTAAATTTTGAACAGTGATATATTCACAAACATTTACGACAACAATGGCTAGTCTTCTAAGCTTATTATAAAAGAAAGAATATTAATTTTTAAAAAAAGGTTAAATGCTATTTAGTGAATTGTGAACAAGGACTAGGAGATTTACATTCATTTGACAACAATGTCACAAGTCTTGTACCCTTATAAGACACATAAAAAGCTACATGTACCTAAAGCTAATTGCATTGGATCATTTACGAGTGCTGAAATGTATTTCAATGGATAACTCCTCCCCCCCCTCAATATTGCAACCTTTGCAAACTAAGTGCATGCTTGCGGTCTTCCATGTACTAGTGAGTGACGCAAATTGAATACAGATGTTCGCTAGAATCTAACTATTTCTATTTAACCCTGGGTCTTACCCGCGCTCTTCTCCCTGGATGTAGTCCCTAATGGAGAGTTGAAAAAACGGGCAGATATATTAAAGGAGAATGAAACCTTTGGAACAAGTAGGCTTGTGTCGAAACAGAAAAATCAAAGAATTAGAACAAAGAAAGTTTGAGAAAAATAAGACAAGTAATGGGAAAGTTATGAGCATTTGAATACTGCAATCACAAATGCTATGGAGATCCTCCCATTGGCAATGCGACAAGGATGTGTGATGTCACATGTGAACAACTTTCCCTTTGATGGACTATAAAATACCCTCAAAATGTATCTTTTTGCTTTTTCTTATGGTGATACATACTCTTTATCCATGATGTATTCTTTAGAAATCTGTATTACATGCCCTCCTATAGAAAGAACACATGATCTACTGATAGATGTGATAAAAGAGGCAATTTAAGTGAAATATATACTTAAGTAATGGGGAGAGTTGTTCACAAGTGACATCACACATCTTTGTCGCAATGCCAATTTGAGGATCTCCATAGCATTAGTAATTGCAATATTCAAATGCTCATAACTTTCTCATTATTTGTCTGAATTATCTCAACTTTTTTTTATCTCTTTCTTTGATTTTTCTGCTTTCACACAAGCTATCTTGTTCCAAAGGTTTCATTCTCCTTTAAACAAGTTCCTTTGAAACGTCTTAAAGCTAATGAGCTCTTCATAATTGTAAAAGTGCATGAGTAGTAAAAGGTCAATTGAGAAAAACCATCAGGCCATGGTTTTCAAATTCACTGACGTATAAAGCATTTGTGATTCAATTATTATTTATGTATATCTTTTAAGATATTCTTATCATCGCTTTCCCGTACGTTCGAGAGAGTGCATGATCTGTGACATCAATGATGGAATCATGCGCTATTCCATCATTGACGTTATGGCACAGCAAATTTTCTTTATGGGCGTTTTGTTTTCAATATCATTGTTAGAATATCGCTGGTCACATGATGCTATTTGAACCAATCACTATACAGGATTTTGTTCAAATATTAATGTATTAAGCGCAGTAGAGCATTTGAATATAGCTTGAATGATTAACTAAAGATGCCAACTTACGAGAGTTTTGTGAGGATGCCATCCTATCGTTAGCTTCCTGGATCGTATCACCAAGACCATCGAGCTTATCCTTGACGTCCCCAGCACGGGCAATGATGTCATCAGCCCGGTCCTTGGCGTCGTTTCCGATGTCTTCAGCAGCCATGGCGGTATTCGCAGCACCCTCTGCCAGATTTCCAAGGTTAGCTGGGGAGGAAAGTGTATGGTAGTCATGAAATGGCAAACTAATTTATGGTGGTTATGATATGATAGGCTCTTACAATGTCAGTTTCATGAGGGTTTTTTCCCTAGGTGCAGCACGGAGGAAAAGATAAATTTGAATAGGGAATGTTTACCATGAATCCACGTTAAGTTTTTCGAAAGAGCAAAAAAATAATAGGTAATTGAAAACTGGTAAAGATAAAAAAGGTAATATTAATTATAGGAATCTGCCAAGGGTACCAAAACACAACGGATAGGCCGACAGATGTTTTCACGATTGATTGTACATTGTCACCGTAGAAAAATGTTCTTACCATCTTCTTATGCTTTGTGTTACGGGGCCCTACATGTAGGTCATGTCTTTTGGGACCAAAGTAATCGGTTTGACTTGTGGCTAAATCCAACTAAGGAGATCGTAAATAACACATACTTTGTATATTTCGGTCTCACAATTCCTTTGCCATTGGCGATTGTTTGACATATAGAAGTTTGGCTGAGTGTTACCATAGCCAATTTATAATGTGCAAAGAAAACTCTGAAACCAATAATGCTCACTAATTTATCTAACAATTTTTCCTGATTGAATTACATATCTTGCATATTTTCACATGGCAGCGGAGAGCGATAAATGAAGAGAAGCATGATAATCTCACCAATGTCGCAGTTGTCTCCCGAAAAACCAACTCGGCAACCGATATCAGCTGGATCGCATTCAGTGACAATGGTACATTCACTTGTTGCTATGAAACATACAAACACATGAAACAAATTCAACATTTTAATAGAAAGAATGTGGTTGTCATAGTAGTCATCCTGGTTATAATTTTTTTTCAATATTACTATATATAGTAGAGCGGATTAGCCGAACAATTGTGCAAATTTTGACTAAAGCATGAAACTTTCACAAGTATTAGTATATGCCGTAAGATTTATTTTAAAGATGGGAGGTAAATTTATAAATGCCATTTTCGGCCGTTGCCATGGCAACGGATTAATTTCTCCAAAATAACATGCATTCCCATGTAAATGGTAAATAAACATGATATAGATGACCAAAATGATAATTTTCAGGCTCCCAATTGAATGCATATGAAATTTAGAAATATTCAAGATCATCAAGATAGTTCCAATTGGTCCGTTGCCATGGCAACGGCTTGTTTTTCCCCAAAAAAGTAAAAATTTTGATTAAAAAAACGTTGTAGAATATGATTTATCTTTAATTTCCCCTAACTTTACAGTGCTTATCGAAGATATTTTGGTTGCTAAATGTGTAAATTACATCTCAAGCCATTGCCATGGCAACCAAATAACATCTAATTTACAAAAATAACATGTTTGACAAGACATTGGACAGGTGGAAAATACAAGTGGAATTAACTTAATCTGTATGCTTAAGATTTGACCCCCTCATTTGAACAAAAAATACAGGAAGTGTTCTGCAGGAGTTCTTTATAAAGATAAAAATTAATGTTGCCTTGGTAAAGCTTGAATTAAATTTAAAAATAAACAATTTTGCAAAGGACCCGTTGCCATGGCAACATCTTATTTCCCTCTAGAAAGGTAAAAATATTGATAAAAATGTAAAATACATGTACAGTAAGATCATCATTCCATTTTCCCTAATTTCAAGGTACTAATCGAGATATGTTTGTGACTAAATTTCATAAATATAACATCTTAAGCCATTGCCATGGCAACCAAATAACATCAATTTTTTTTAAAAAGTGGATGATAAGGTTAAAAACAGGTGAAAGATACAATGAATATTAACTTAATGTGCATTCGTAAGGTCTGACCTACTCAATTAATTTAGGGGAAAATAATACAGTCAGTGTTCTGCATGAACTAAATTAGAATGATAAACATTGATGTTGCCTTGGTAATACTTGAATTCAACAATAAATATCAATATTCAAAATGGCCTGTTGCCATAGCAACAGATCATTTAGTATCAGTTTTGATTAAAAAAGGGACTGTAGAATCTGATTTTTCTTGCATTTCCCCTAATCTTTGTGTGCTAAACATCGATATGTTTGATGCAAAATGTATAAATAACATCTGAAGCTATTGCCATGGCAACCAGATAATATCTAATACTAAAAAATAATGATTTGGATGACAAGATTTTGGACAGGTGGAAAATACAAATACAAATAACTCAATATACGAAAGGTTTGGCCGGTCATTTAATTTCGAACACAAATTTCAGTAAGAGTTCTGTATGAGTTCATCAGAATAATAAAATTATGTTGCCTTGGTAATACTTGAATTTAATGATAAATATTATAAATATTTCAAATGTCCCATTGCCATGGCAACAGCTCATTCCCCCCAGAAAAGTATCATGTTTGATAAACAAAAAAATTGTAAAATCTGATTTTTATTTCATTTGCCCCAATTTTAGTGAGCTAAGCATATATATGCTTGCTGTTAATAAATAAATAACATCTTCAGCCATTGTCATGGCAACCAATTAAGATATAATTTTTAAAACAAACTAACACAGTTGTAATGATAATGGACAGGTGGAATGTAAAGTAAAGATTTACTTAATCTACATAAGGTTTGACTTTGACCAGTCATTAAGTTTTGAACAAAAAATACAGTAAGTGTTCCGCATGAGTTCATTAGCATGATAAAAACTGATGTTGCCTTGGTAATGCTTGAATTTATTGATATCAATGTTTACAAATGTGTGTTCTGTTCCCATGGCAACGGGTCATTTTATTCCCCCTAAAATACCATCTTTGATAAAAGATACCTTGTAGAATCTTGTTTTTCATTCAATTCTACTAAGTTTAGGGTGCCAAACATACACGTACATCTCTGTTGGTTAATGTATAAATAACATCTTAAGGCATTACCATGGCAATAAAATAACATATAATTTACCCAAAAAATAACATGGCTGACAAGATAATGGACAGGTGGAAAATACAATAAAATTAACTTAATATGCTTGAATTTATTGATATCAATGTTTACAAATGTGTGTTCTGTTCCCATGGCAACGGGTCATTTTATTCCCCCTAAAATACCATCTTTGATAAAAAATACCTTGTAGAATCTTATTTTTCATTCAATTCTACTAAATTTAGGGTGCCAAACATACACGTACATCTCTGTTGTTTAATGTATAAATAACATCTTAAGGCATTACCATGGCAATAAAATAACATTTAATTAACCAAAAAATAACATGGCTGACAAGATAATGGACAGGTGGAAAATACAATAAAATTAACTTAATATGCGTAAGGTTTGACCTACTCTTTTAATTTTAAAATCACATTAAGTGTTATGCATGATTTCTTACGATATGTTGATTTGGTAATGCTTGAACATAATGATAAATATCAATGTTGCCAATGGTCCCTTAAAAGTACAAATTTTGATAAAAATAATATGTTTATTTTATTTCCTTGTCCCTTATTTGAGGATGCTGAACATAAATATGCTAAATGATAAGCACCATCTTATTACGTTATACATGGCATCGAAATAAGACCTACAAAAATCTTATCAGACTTTTTTGGGCTCAAATAAATTCCCGAAACTCTAATTTCGAGGCTGGTCAATTTCGTTCAAAGTATTCGCAGGCTGCCACTTTGAAGAAAGCGTCTTGGTGTGATTTGAGCTTTAAGGCCGTTCATCATATCAATATATAAGGGGATAATAGGCGTTGATAAATCAAAATCAAAAGTCTATCTGAGGAGTTGACATGGTCTTGAGCTCCTAATCAATGTAAATACAGTAAATCAACTTTTACATGGAAATCATTAAAATTTTGCTTTGTCTGACTGTTTTAGCATAATACTTGGCTCGAAATTTGATGACAAAGAATTATCAAGTATCATCTGCTAGTACGCATTTTAATTTCTGCATATATCAGAAAATTGTTACTTTTTGAAAATTCCCATCATTTCTTGAAAATTGCCGAAAATTCCAAAAATTCCCACCAAATTCCCGTTTATTCCCATGAAAAGATTCCATCAAGAAAATTCCCGGAAATTCTGCAACCCTACTCCCCCCAAAAAAAATCATTACCAAGAAAAAAATAAAGAGAACCTGAAAGAGAGATGGATAAAATATGATTATTTTACGAATACTATACCCAAAATCTTTTACAAAATTTTATTTTTGTAAAAAAAATGAAAAATTTCGAAAGTTTTACTCTTTCGCTGGGCTAGCTGACAACTTTTAAAAATTAATTTTACTCAATACATCATATCTGGACCCCTCAAAATTACATCACAGATTTTGACGAAGAAGATTTTGAAATACTGTGATAATTTTTAAATTAACATAATTATGAATCTAATCAACATGAAGTATAATATATTCACTGCTAATTTTACATGATAAGTAGACTTATTAAAATATTTAAATTTTTAAAAATACCCTTACTGGTTGAAAGGTTGAAAAGAAAAATTAAGTACTCCAGGGTAACAGGAAAATCCAAGATGGTGCCCTCACTGGCTGCCGTAGGCTAAAAATCCACAACTCATCCATTACTTGATAAAATTAATTTGTTTTTTATTCATTGGTTATTAAGGATCAATAGTACATAGGGCCAAGTTACAGGGACAGCCAGTGGTCTGGAATGTCCAAAAACATAAGTTGGCTTCAAAAAATTGAATCTAAAATGGTTGCTGATACCTAAAGCGGACGTAGCTCATTTCATATTGGCCTAGGGGAAGTGATTTTGACTTTAAATCATTGGTTTCAAGAGTCTAATAATATTAGGACAAGTTACAACGACAGTCAAGTATGTCCGAAAATCCAATATGGCTTCCGAAAATAATTATAAAATGGCTGCTGATACTTAAAAGTGGAATAGCTCATTTTATATTCACATGTGAGATATGATTTTGGTGTCTAAACTATGATTTCAAAGGCGAATAATACATAAGGACAAGCTACACGGACAGTCGGTGGTCTTGTATGTCCAAAATTCCAAGATGGCTTCCAAAAAAGATATAAAACAATGTCTAATGTTGCTTACAAATAAACATAGTTTGTTCAATATCTGTCTGGGGAATATGATTTTGGTGTCTAAACCATATTTTAAAGGGTCAAGTAATGCATTAGGACAAGTTACAAGGACAGTCGGTGGTTTGGTATGTTAAAAAACGCAAGATGGCTTACAAAATGGGGTCTAAAATTGACTGTTGTTACTTAAAAATTGGCAGAGCTCATTCTATATCCGCCTGTGAGATGTGATTCTGGTGTCTAAACCATATTTTCAAGAGTTAAATAATAAATTAGGACATAGTTTGTTCAATATCTGTCTGGGGAATATGATTTTGATGTCTAAACCATAATCATAAAACCATGGTTTAATGCATTAGAACAAGTTACGAGGACAGTCAGTGGACTGGTATGTTAACAAATCCAAGATGGCCTCCAAAATGGGGTCTAAATTGACTGTTGGTACTTCAATATGGACATAATATAGTTCATTAATAATATAATATGGGGATATGATTTTGATGTCTACACTAGTATTTAAAGGGTCAAGTAATACTGTACATTTGGTCAAGTTGAAAGGACAGTCGGGTGTCATTATTGTGTCAAAAAATTCAAAGATGGCTTGAAAAATGGGGGTTATAATGTTACTAAAAAATGGACATAGTACATCAAAAATACACCTGGTGATATTATTTTGGTGTCTACACTAGGGTTTCAAGGATCAAATTATACTTTGGGACTGGTTACAATTGTCCATTTTGCCTGAAAATCCAAGATGGCTTCCATAAATGGGTTCTAAAATGACAACTGTTACTTTGAAGTGGATGTAATATCCACTTGTGAGAAATAATTTTGGTGCCTACATTCAAAATGCAAGCAGGTAAGAGTTGGCAACAGCACCCATTGATGTAATTTTAGAATCTACCTTGGATTTTGGACAAAATTGATAACTAACCATCCTTGTTACTTGTCCTAATGTAATAGTGGACCCTTCATACCACAGTGTAGACACCAAAAATGTTTCTCACATGTTGATGTTGTATGAACTCAGATAATTTCTGAGTGATATAAGTCATTTTAGATGCCATTTTGAAAATCCTCTTGGATTTTTAGGAAAAAATGGACAACTGGATATCATTGTAACCAGTCTAAACATATTTTTTAAACCTTGAAACCAAAGTGTGAACACCAAAAAAAAAAATTTCTTGGTGGATTTTAAATGAACTATGTCAAATTTTAAGTAACAGACTCCGATTAGACTCCAATCGTCGGAAGCCATCTTGGATGTTTAGACACACTAGATTACGGACTGTCCTTGTAACTTGTTCAAATGTACATGATGTATTTACTGACATATATTACACGAAATATGTCAATTTGTTAGTAACAGGAGCTATTCCATTTTTTGGAAGCCACCTTGGATTTTTGGACAACCTTGACCACTGACTGTCCTTGTTACTTGTCCTAATGTACTATTTGACCCATTTAACCATGACATAAACATATTCCAGGATATCAAACAAACTACTTTTTTAATGCAGCAACAGCAATTTTAGACTCCATTTTTGGAAGCCATCTTGGATTTTTTTATATAATGGACAACTGACTGTCCATTCAACTTGTGATAGTGTATTATTTGACCACTGAAACCATGGTCTAGACACCAAAATCATATATCTCAGATTGATAGGAAATGACCTATATGTCCATTTATATATCAACAGCCATTTCAAACTCCATTTTTGGAAGCCGTCTTAGGGTTTTGGACACGTCAGACCACTGGCTGTCCTTGTAACTAGTCCCAATGTACTACTTCACCCTTAAAACATAGAAACCAAATTAAGCCACTGAAATTAGATGTTATTTGGTTGTCATGGCAATGGCTGAAGTTATTTGTACATCAACAGCAAACATATCTATGCTTTGCATCCTAAAATTAGGGGAAATTTATGACAAAATGCAGATTTTAAACTGTTTTTCGATCAAATTTGGTGCTTTTCTTGGAAAAAAAGAGTTGTTGCCATGGCAACGGCCCATTTGCCACATTGATATTTATCATTAACTTCAAGCATTACCAAGGCAACCTCAAATTTCATCATTCTAATGAACTAATGCGAAACATTGTAATCTTTGTTCAAAATTAAATGACTGGGTCAAACCTTGAGTTAATTGTTATAAATTGCAGTTTCCACCTGTCCATTATCATGTCAACCATGTTAAATTTTTTTTCAAATTAGATGTTACTTGGTTGCCATGACAATGGATTTATATGTTATTTGCATGTTAACAGCAAACATATCTATTCTTACCCTAAAGTTAAGGGAAATGAAAGAAAAATCAGATTATACAGTCCTTTTTAAAAATCAAAACTGCTACTGTTCTTGGGTAAATGATCCGTTGCTATGGCAACAGGCCATTTGGAACATTGATATTTATCGTTGAATTCAAGTATTACCAAGGCAACATCAATGTTTATTATTTTAATTAGTTCATGCAGAACACTGACTGTATTATTTTTCCCTAAATTAGTTGAGTAGGTCAGACCTTACGAATGCACATTAAGTTAATATTCATTGTATCTTTCACCTGTTTTTAACCTTATCATCCACTTTTTTAAAAAATTAGATGTTATTTGGTTGCCATGGCAATGGCTTAAGATGTTATATTTATGAATTTAGTCACAAACATATCTCGATTAGTACCTTGAAATTGGGGAAAATGGAATGATGATCATACCGTACATGTATTCTACATTTTTATCAATATTTTTACCTTTCTAGAGGAAAATAAGCTGTTGCCATGGCAACGGGCCCTTTGTAAAATTGTTCCTTTTTAAATTCAATTCAAGCATTTCCAAAGCAACATAATATTTTATCTTTATAAAGAACTCCTGCAGAACAATTTTGTATTTTTTGTTCAAATGAGGGGGTCAAAACTTAAGCATACAGATTAAGTCAATTCCAATTGTATTTTCCACCTATCCATTGTCTTGACAACCATGTTATTTTTGTAAATTAGATGTTATTTGGTTGCCATGGCAATGGCTTGAGATGTAATTTACACATTTAGCAACCAAAATATCTTTGTTAAGCACTGTAAAATTAGGGGAAATTAAAGATATATCATATTCTACAACTTTTTTTAATCAAAATGTTTATTTTTCTGGGGAAAAACAAGCCGTTGCCATGGCAACGGACCAATTGGAACTATCTTGATGATCTTGAATATTTCTAAATTTCATATGTATTCAATTGGGAGCCTGAAAATTATCATTTTGGTCATCTATATCATGTTTATTTACCATTTATATGGGAATGTATGTTGTTTTAGAGAAATTAATCCGTTGCCATGGCAACGGCCGAAAATGGCATTTATAAATTTACCTCCCATCTTTAAAATAAATCTTATGGCATATACTAATACTTGTGAAAGTTTCATGCTTTAGTCAAAATTTGCACAATTGTTGTGATTTTTGGAGCTAATCCGCTCTACTAATACCAAGTTAAAGGGAATGTTATCATTGCACTTACCCTCACAATAGCATCTATCATTAATCATCATCATCATCATCATCATCCTCATCATAATCATTATCACCCTAATCACTATCATCATCATCATCACCACCACCAATACCACCACCAATACCACCACCACCACCACCACCACCACCACCACCACCACCACCACCACCATCATCATCATCATCATCATCATCATCATCTTCCTCCTCATAAACTTTATTATGCTCCTTTACTTCATTACCATCATCATCATCATCATGTTCATCTTCATCAAGATTATCATCATCATCATAATTACCATCATCATAGTCATCATCATCCTCATCATCACTATCCATCATCATCATCATCATCATAACCATTATCATCATCATTATCAACATCATCACCACTTTCATCATCCTCATCATCATAAACATTACCATACTCCTTTACTTCATCACCATCATCATCATCATCATTACCATCATCATCATCATCATCATCATCATTATCATTATCACCTCCATCATCCTCATCATCACCTCGATCATCATCATCATCACCTCCACCGTCATCATCATCATCATCATCACAACCACTCATACCATCCATACCCACCAGATGGGATAGCTAGGAGTCCTCTCTCAATCTCTTCCAATCCATTTCCCACAGAATCCAGGTCATCTTTAACCATCTCCACGACCTGCTCTACATCATTCAGCTGATCCCGGAGACCTGAAAAGTAAAGAAAATAAACAAAATAACTAATTGAATCCTTCAATTTCAATATGACTAACCCAGAACAGGATATTCAGGGTATAATATGGAATTCATTGAGTTGCACTGCAATTGTTTGCTTTTTATTTACTTCATAAAAAAAATGTGATGGTCAATGGTGTCAAGTTTTCTATACAAGTATGAAGTTCCTAAAGGTTCCGTTCTGGGTCCTCTTCTCTTTCTCATGCAAATGCTATTGTAGCTAGTATAATAAAAACAGGAATCTCAATCATTTTACTACAAATAACTTTGAGATTAGGGGGATATACAGTATCTTCGTTAAGTCATTATAACACTATGGGGATCCTAAGTTATTTGTAAATAACGTGGACAATTCAGGAAAAAAATATTTTCGATGGCCACTACTTGAAATGTAGCTAACTGCTATGGCTGCAACATTGGACAAGCTTTATCATTGCTAAAAATGGGATTATCCCGGGGCACTTTTTTTTTTAAAAGCATTTTGGGGGACAATGGCTTAGCCCCTCCGCGATTATCTTTTTCTTCATTCATTCAATAATTTTTTTTCTGATAGGGTGAAAAAACAAGCTTTCTTCAAGCACATTAGCCTAATACATCTAAAACACAACCATGTACAAATATGCCATGGGACTTACAGTGTCATATCAAATATTAAAAAAAAAAACACATACATACATGTAAGTTGCATCATCAATTGAGTTATATGTTAAGTCATGTTAGAGTGGGGTAATTGTGTATACATGTGCTAAACAAATGATCAACATGCCAAAGTACAAATTAATAGTGGAACAGGGTTCCCAGCTTTTCAAGAAAACAAAATTCCCTGATTTTCCCCTGATGAAGTTTAACCATTCCCTGATAATTATTTAAACCCATTCCCAGTTTCGCATGTTTTCTAAGTTGTTGCAGTGAATTACATGTATTTTCAGTATAAAAACAATGTAAAACTAAATAGTACCACCATAACCAGTCATTCAATGGATGTTGTTTTGATATGCAAACAAAATACAACAGACTTTTGGGCTGATCAAAATTCCCTGATTTGTGCCCTCATTTGAGGCATTTTCCCCTGATTTTAGGTATTTTTTATATAAAAATTCCCTGATTTTTCCCTGACTGGAAAAAAGTAAAACAATTTTCCCTCATGGGCTGGGATCCCTGTGGTATAAGTGCATAAATCTTCTATAGTGACAGGATTCATAACACACACACAAAAAAAAAAAAAGTGGGGGGGGGGGTTGGAGGGCTTCAACCGTCCCCCACCCCACCTGTGAATTTAGGGTTGATGTTGAAATAGTAAAGCTTACAAAGTCATATTCTAAATTAATTCAAATATAAATTATATAACATACAATTATTTGTAAAAAAAATTAAAGAAAAATACATGTACAATTAGTTTGGTGAATGTACACTCCCCTCCAAAAGTTTGGGAACACCTGTCTTCAGTGTGTGTTTTTCGAACTTTGGTAGACTTTACTGAAGTTAAGCCTCATAGTACAGCTGTATTTTTGTTTTAAAGTGAAGGCTATACACAAGTGTACATTTATCATTGATTCAAACAAATTCAAAGCTCTTAAGGGACGTGCAGCTGCCAAAGAGGGCAGGCTACCAGTCAAGATGGCATTCTCTAAAAAATGCCTATTTCTTTTAACATTGTTCTGTTTGGGGTTCTTTTCTGAAATTCTTCCCAATATTTTGTGAATGTTACAGCAGATGTCCTCAGAATTTGTTGCTCAGTATTGTTCATAAGACAGTTAATTTATGGAAATCTGCATCTTTATCCTGGAAAACATCTGATCTTGACAAATGCCTAATCCTTGTTTAAAGAAAATACATGGAAGTGGAGTAGACATCAGTGCAATTTGAAATTCATGAATTCAAAAGTTATTCAGAGTTTCTTTACACTTATTCCAGTGCACCTTCACTCATTTTGCCTAATCGGTTTTCTTAGTCAGAAGTCAGTCACAAAATTAAAATGGCTATGACAAGACAGCTTTCTTTGGAAACACGTCAGTCAATTGTAGTTTTGAGGAAAGAAGGCTACTCCATGCAAGAAATAGCCAGGAAACTCAAGATCAGTATCCATGCGGTTCACTACAGCCTGAAACGCAAAGAAGCCACTGGGTCTAATGGGAACAGGAGACGAAGTGGTAGGCCAAAAACAACATCTCCTGCTGAAGATAAATACATTCGGGTGAGCAGTCTGCGCAACCGTTGTCTGACTTGCCCACAAATTACAGCTGGCCTCAACAACACCCGTGAGATGCCTGTATGTTCTTCAACTGTTAGAAGACGTCTCTGTGGAGCAGGGCTGATGGGCTGTGTGGCTTCAAGGAAACCACTCCTCAAAGAAAAGAACCGGAAGAAAAGGCTTGCTTGGGCTAGGAAGCATAAAGACTGGTCTTTGGAGCAGTGGCAGAAGGTTCTTTGGTCTGACGAATCAAAGTTCGAGGTGTTTGGCAGCAAGCAACGTACCTATATGTGAGACGGCGAAAGGGAGAAAAGATGATACCCCAGTGCATCAAGCCAACTGTGAAACATGGTGGTGGTAATGTCATGGTTTGGGGTTGCTTTGGTGCAGGAAAGGTAGGCAGCTTGCACAGAGTAGAGGGTATCCTCAACCAGCACGGCTATCATTCAATCCTACAGCGGAAGACCATCCCTTCAGGGAAACGCCTGATCGGAGAAGGATTCGTTTTCCAGCAGGACAATGACCCAAAACACATGTCAAGACTATGCAAAGACTACTTGAAGAAAAAGGAAGAGAAGCAAGTCCTGGAAATCATGGATTGGCCACCCTAGTCCCCAGATCTCAATCCCATCGAGTTTTCCATCGAATTTTCCATATCAGTGAAACACTGAGTATTGTTTGATTTTATTTTTGTGTCTGACTTCTGACTAGGAAAAGGAAAAATGAATGAAGTTGCACATGTTTTAGTGTAAAAGCTCTGAATAAAAGCAATAACTGCATGTAATAAAAGAAGTTAGCATTTTGAAAGAATGCCATCTTGACATGGTAGCCAGACATTTAAGAGAGTATAAATTTGTTTGAATCAATAACAAAATTTACACTGCTGTATAATCTTCACTTTAAAACAAAAATTCAACTATGCTATGAGCCTCAATATCAATAAAGTCTACCAAGTATATAAAAGCACACACTGAATGCAGGTGTTCCCAAACTTTTGGAGGGGAGTGTATATAGAGGCTTTTAGTGAACACACATTACAAACTATAAACCATTCCAAATAAAACTGAACCAAAATACAAATAATCAAGCATGGATCAGTTATACGGTGCAAAGGTTTACAAAAATGGAAAAGGAAAAGGGGAATTCCACAAAGTATGTAACCCAAATACAAGTATGTGGCGCCTTCCTGGAATATATTTTAGGCTTTCTAGCCCAATATGGTAAGTTTTAATACTCTCAAATCATCATGGCTTGAGTAGATCACAAAGTGATGTAAAGAATGAGCAAAATCAGGGTTGGACATATGGGCAATTACATCAGGTTGGGTCCAAAAAATAACAAGATGTCCGTGTAAAATAGGTATCAACTATTCTACTTCAAAGTGAAGATCAATTCAGATGTGGGCTGGTTAATTTTTGATGTGTCTAAGTGAGGAAGGTATCTGACAATATAAATTCATGTTTGATCTTGAAATGTTTTCTGGATTTGTTGCAGTTCAAATCAAATTTTTAACCAATGTTACAGAGACATCACAATCACATATCATTGGCAACAGACCGTCGGGTCTGAAATTGCAATACATCATGAAGTTTCAAATAGTAAACCTTAGTGGGATACAATTTTTGTTTCTTTTTTTGAAGTGATCATTGGACGATATTTGCATAGTTTAAATGAGACAAAGTTTCTTTAGTTCGGAATGTCACAAAAATCAACCCAACATGATGGAATGACCCATATAGAAACGTTACTTCATGGAATTACCCGAAAAGAAAAGGAAAAAAAAACCTTTGGGGTGTTACTTACTCATACTCTGGTTGAAGAGGGAGGCTGTGTGGGACAGGGTGGGGAGAGGAACACACGGTTTATAAGATGCAATTCACTTCACACAAATGCGGAAAATATACAATTCAAAATTATGCATGTGAATTAAAGACTTGCTGGCCCGTCCGTATTCTGAAGTCGGGTTTAACTTAAACTCAGGTTTAAAGTTGTGGTTAAAGTATGGATAGCCAATTGTTACATAAATCACTAACAGTATAGAGATATCATACTTCAGCTCATTTGGCTCTCAAATCATTCATAATTGTCTTGGAAGTATAAATAGATGATTGTCTTCACCATCGATGAATCAGGAAAGAGCACAATAAATATAAGAAACATACAACTTAATAAAAATTTTGACGCTTTTGGCTTCCCATAATTTTAGCAGAGTTAGACCGCGGTCTAAGTTAAACCTGACTTCTGAATACGGGCCCCTGGGATTATGTTGTTTGTTTAAACATTTTTTTACAAGAGAACAACGGCTGGCAAAAACATTAAAAGCAGGGTAGAAAGCGGTATACAAGGCAACATCTCTTTGTATGGTACACTAAAGTATTTCTAAATTCTACAGGAATTTACACACCATTGGCAATCTAAAACACACAAATTTATCTATTTTCTACATTATACATATATGACAATTCACCTCAAAACAAACTAGAGCCAAAATGAATTTTTGATGAGGTTGAAAACAGAAATCCCAGATCCTAAAGCTTAGAAGTAGTCTTTGTCAAAATTTAATAACAATAATGCACACAGGTACTAGATTCAATGAAGATGTAAGAGATTTACAGAATACAAACAAGGTTTTTATGATTGCGTGGTTCACTCATGCATGAGCAGTACTTGTATATGTATATACTGTGCAAGTTGGTTGAAACTTTATCAAGAGGCCAAGAACAAACTATTCTCAAAGAATCTCTCACATCTCATTTTAGGTTAAACTTTCCAAGTTCAAATGTTCACAGTACTGAAAGAGTTACTCTTTTGGATTAATTAATGAAAGAAAAAGAGCTGATTAACTCATTTTCTAAATTTTAAACTAGACAAGGAGTCACATTCAGATAAACTATTATTTTTTTTAATTTGAATATTGAAGATCAAATGACTATATTTCCTAATTAAAGAGAACTTTGTATCGTGACTTATTGCTGGTTTTGAGGCAGATGGCCACATTTGAAGCAACAGAGCACAGAAAGGCATATTAACAAGTACATGTAAATAAATAGTTGATAAATTGAAGTGAGAAGGGTAAAAGCAGACGACTACAAGCAAGCAAGGGTGGATTTCTAAGTATTCAGACATGTACACAACGCTGCCAACTTGAACAAGAGCATTTCAGTATTTTAAAAGCTGAAAATTAGTATTTTGATGAGGAAATCAGTAGTTTCAAATAATTACCATAAGACCATTTAGAAATCAGTACTTTGCATGAAACCATCAGTATTCTTCTTATTTTTCAGTGTTAAAGGGGAATCCAACCCAAATAAAAACTTGTTTTTATAAGGAAAAGAAAAATCGGACAAGATGATAGGTGAAAGTTTGAACAATATTGGACAAACAAAAAGAAAGTTATGAATTTTTAAAAGTTGTAAATATTGGTAATCACTATACCCATGGAGACTTCAAATTGGCCGCATATGGGATGTCATAGTGATGTAAGGCAAGGACTACTCTTTCATGTACTCCAATACATATTATGGCTAAAATGTCATTTTTCCTGAAAGTTTTATTTCAAATTATATTTTTCTTTCATGGGGACATAAAACAATATACTACCTGGGTTATATTTAGATTACTGCCCCAGGGGAATGGGTACTTGGGAGAAAACCACAAATCCCTGATAATAAAGTACATGGCCTATGGGAAAGTTGTCCTTGCCTCTTGTCATAATTTACTTCCCCAGTTGCCAATTTGAAATCTACATAGTATTAGTGATCTCAATTTTAAAACAGCTATAACTTTCTTATTGCTTGTCCAATTTCTTTCAAACTTTCACCATTCTGTTTAATTTATTTTTCTCCTTCCCAACACAACATTTTATGGCCTAGGCTGGATTCCCCTTTAATTACTGAAAGTCAGTGCTTTGCAGCTCTGTGTACAGTATGTACTGTAGGCTTTGAAGATGACAACAATGAAAGCCCCCATCAAGGGGCTGCTAATTGTTGAAAACTTTTCCTACAGTCTCTCTAAAGCAGAGTTATAATTCTATGATATGTGGCAAAATTTGGAGTAGAGCATGTATCACGATCCTAGACGCTTCTTCAGTGATGGCATTTCCCATCATGGACACAGATAAGCCAAAGAAAGATCTGGGATAGGACATGATATGTTCTTTCCTCAGAATTGTAAGTCCAGGGGGTCATTTCATAAAGCTGTTCGTAAGTTAAGAGCGACTTTAAGAAGGACTGGTGAACCTTTCTTACGCGCTAAACCATCGCCAATGAACATTTTGGTGTATACCATTTACCACAAGAAAGGTTCACCAGTCGTTCTTAAAGTCGCTCTCAACTTACGAACAGCTTTATGAAACACCCTCCAGGGCCCCACAACATAAAGCTTAGTAATTGATCATGGGGCCAATTTTTACGATTGATTGTATTAATTATTGTATATGATCAATCATAAAAATCAGCCCCACAACTGATCACTAAGCTTCATGTTACCGGCCCAGGTGACAAGATTGATATGTTTTTTTCTACATTTACTTGACTCTATAACTCCAAACTTTCATGAGACACTACAGATACTTCATGCGCCAAACTATTTATGAACTGGGGCACGTTGCAGAAAGAGTTGCGATCAAACGCAACTCAAAAAATCTTGCGCAACTTGATTTTCAGCCCATGAAGCACCTGTATTTGGGACTTGCGCTTGATATTTTGACTTGTATTTAAACGCAACTCTTTCTGCAACAGGCCCCAGATGGCTACATTTGTAGACTGACGCCATAATTAGACTTGGCATGCATGGAAGCAAACAAATCATTTTTAATAAGACTGATGATTGGATAAATATCTACCTTCCATGCCATCTCCCGCTTCGGCTGCCTTCCGTAGAAGTTTCTTGCTGCGACGCTTGGAATCTTGAGGTTCGGTGCCAAAGCTGTTTGCCTAGCAAAGGGTCAAAGGTCAAAGTTTATAGTATGAAAGTGCTTGTTGATTTCATTTAATGTCCCAGACCAGGGCCCCATTTCATAAAAAGTTGCTATGATAGGAACTCTTGCTGGAATGTCAACTTTCAGTGGAAGAGCAAATCAGGAAGCAGAAGTTTCACTGTTGTCATGGTAGTTGACATTCCATCAAGAATTGCTATCATATAAACTTTAAATGAAATGGGTCCCAGAAGTATAAATGGATGCAGAGTGTATTTACGTTTAATTATTCGATAACTCTAACCGTAGTTTTTTGAGAGACTAGATGGTATTCTAATCAGTAATACTCATTTCGTAAATGTTTTTAGACGAATGTACATGTATGTCTTACTACAGTTGCCTCATTTACTTTGGAACAAGGGCTGCAATTGGATGCATATACATACACCATACTTCATTTCCTGTCAATTATGACAAAAACAAATGTATTGAATCCAAATTTTATATCAAATGAAAACATGTCAACTCTCAGAAAAATAAGAAATACAGCATTATCATTGAGACATTGCAAGTTATGCTTCAATGATCACAGAGAGGTTTGAAAATATGCATTACTGCACTTAATGATTAAAAATACCTCCATGCACAAATGATCAGATATTGAAACTACATGATTTATTCAATTACTTATTGAATTGGTTATTATTTTTTTTCAGGCAAAATGAGTAAGAATACAAAGAGAATCCAAGGACTCATCGACCTGTGGTCAGGGATAGCCATAAGGACACTAGTTCCTATCACAAGTCAAATGTTTACCAACAAACAATAAGCAATTCATTAGATTCTATGATAGTGAGATTAAGAAATTTGAAATTCCAGCACAGTGTATCTTCTCCTTTTACAAGATTGTGAATGTTTAGTGTAGAAATAATTCCTGTAGAAGCTGTACTTACTTCGGCGAGCGCCAGTTCGGATGCATTCAGGGCAGCTCTGGCCGCTCTCTCCGCTTCATCGATAGCATTGACGATATCCTGGTAGGCATTCACAGCTTTTAGAGCATTCTTAGACTGGTTACGTGTACTGTCGAATGTCCTGGATGATAATCATATGAAATAATAATGATACTTTTGTTTCATGTTGTGCTTAAATCTTATTGTCAGCTGTAGTAACAATCTTAAACTAAGTTTGTCACTGATATGCCTCAATATTTATTGTTTGTAATCTGCCGTGCGTGAAAACTTTGCTGAGTTTTTGGTCTAAAATAACCTGTGCATCAAGCCATTATTCATCATTTTTTTGGTCTCATGTAAAGGTTTTTCATTTTTGTGACATCATCTGAAACTACTCGATAGCATGGCAAGTAGCAATATTGGCATAGCCAAAAAGAAATTTAGAAAGGGATTTCTGTTTTTTTCTAACCTATTAAGCTCCTTTGCGTACTCCAAAAGACCATTGGCGTAGTCGGTGGCATTTTGAACGAGCTCTGGCAGACCCTCTCCCTCCGCCTCGTAGCGGTCGATGAAGTCCTCGAGTTCCCGGATAGCAGACTCGAGTTTGGAACCATTAACTTCTGACGCCTAAGAAGGAGAAGAAAGATTTAATCATCAGAGAAGTTAATATTGAGGTCAAAGGACAGGTGAGGGGGTGTGCACAAGCATCCAAGCAACCCCCCCCCCCACAAAAAAAAATAGAAAAGGAAAAATAGCAAATTTGGTGTGAAAGAACTCTCTAAAAATAAAAAAAATTAAGATTTTATTCCTTGAATTGGCGACAAATATCTCTTTGCCCTCGAGCACACAGATAAATAAATAAATGAACATGCGATTCAGAGATCATTGAAATATTTGATAAAAGATTGCCCTATAAGACGAGTATATATCAATTAGAGTAGATATTCTATTGCATTGCAAATTTAGAGAGTGTAAAGCTTTGCTGATTCCAGATATTTTTCTCTGAAACAAGCTTTCAGAGAAGCCAAGACTGAGTGTAAATGGGTTTTGCACACGCACTGTCCATTCTATGAAGATGGATATTACTTGAGGTACCTGAATGGCTGCACGAGCGTCTGCAAGGAATCCAGCGGCGTCGTCGATGAGATTGGATGCATTTCGGACTTCTTCCTGGGCCATCTCATTCTTAGCATTCACCTCGGCAAGGATAGCCTACAGATAAAACAATAATAAATAATAGTTGTATTTATATATTGCTTCATACGCTTTGTTTCTAAGCGCTATACATTGCAATCATTGGATCCTGGCATGCCCGCACACTTTATATGCACTTTCTCCACTCACTGAGTAGCATTCCAACAAGCGTTCCAAGAATCGATTGCTCGGTATACTACATAGGCTTTCACATCCTGTCGAGTGTCCCATATAACAACTGGGTGGAGAGTGGCAAAGTGTGGATTGACACCTTGCCAAAGGACGCTAGGCCGCGGTGGGATTCAAACACACGACCCTCTGATTACGAGGCGAGAGTTCGAATTGCTACATCGCAACGCTTTAAAATAAAATATGAAATAAACAATAAGTTTTATTCTGATAACTGAACCAAAGTTTAACCCCTGACTTATATGGAATACTTAGTGTCATCTTACTTCTATCATATTCATGGAAAACAGACATACATTGTGTTCATAAAGATACAAACACATGACAGAGAAACTAGAAGTGGCCTACAGGGTATTCTTAGGTCTTCTGATGTTGACTTCCCCAACCAGCAACAAGTGTTTGTATTTTGAAGCTACTTGCTATTTCAACTCCCCCTTGACTATGATAATGCTACAAATGGAATGCTACATAAATGTTCAAGCTGATTGACTGCATTTCAAAAGCAATTTGATACTTACAGTTATCATGCAGGTCTAAAAATTTGAAGGAACCATCTTCAAGCATCATCTCTTTTTTAGTTTAGGATGGTGTGAAATGTCAGGAGGGGCATATTAAAAATAAGGCAAATAGGATTCATTCAACCGTCTCCCCACTCATCCCATCTCTTATTACTATTACGGTCATAATGAAAAAGTAAACGTTAAAGGTAAATGCTAGTTTTGGTAACGATATCAAAATGAGTTCGTACAGAATCCAATGAAATGACCACCAAAGTGTCTGTTTGTATAAATAAAACGCATGTGCCAAAGGATTCTGGAAGAAATTGTGTAATTGCTGAGAAATCAGCAAATAAGCACAGGATTCGGGTAGAGCGTCCGGCCCGACGCTCAAAGCAATAATTATAAACTGTCCCACGTGCGCTTATCTGTGTTGGGGAAGTTCAGTCTGAACATTTTTCAGCGTAGATTTCAAGATTTCACAAAGTTCAGTTTATGTAACTGTACCAGATCTAGATCCTCGATGATATACTGACAATTAAGCCTGGTTTTACAGACTTTCTCATGAAATCAGTGTTTACTGCAACTACTGGAATTTCTCTTTAAATGAGTCGGAGGACTACCTCACCTCATAAGCGGGGGGACGATGCTTGTCCAAGATGGCATTGACTTGGTCGGTCACGTTGTCGGAATGCTCGCATAGCTCCATGAGTTCATTCAGTTTGTCGATGAAGTCACCCACATCGTCACCCACCACTTCCGCTCGTTGTCCGACCTCCTGAGAGTCGTTCTGAAGAGCACGAGCTCTGTCAAGTACTGGAAAGAAGGAAAATAGGTACTTATTGCATCTGCAACGGGAACAGGCTCAAGAACACAGCAAATGCATGGAAAATACCCGTCAAATGACAATGAACAGCTGAGAGGTCTTTGTCGAAAATTGGGGAACCAGAACAGCAGATTTGTCATAAGTTTCGGAGCTGACAGACAAAACTGATTCTCTGATTCAGAAATTCTTGACAAAGACTGCTTTCTTATGAAAGGCACTTGACAATACATTTTCTGCGTTCCCGAAGGTGCAGTGGAAGCGAAAAACTCCCTTATGAAGTAAATAGTAGGTAGAAAATTAAGGAAAAGCTAGACCTGGGTCTCAAATGAATGTTCAAGGAGAACCACCATCATCATCGTCATCATCATCATCCTCATCACTATCATCACCATCATCACCATCATCATCACCATCATCGTTATCATCAGCATCATCCCCATCATTATCATCTCCATCATCACCATCACTACTATCCTAATCATCCTCATGGTCATCAACCTAATCATTTTCATCATCTTTGCATCATGATCATCATCATCATCATCACCACCATCACCATCGTCATAATCATTTCATCATCATCATCACTTTGGGACCCCAACACGACCCGCATCCTCCACTATCGGAACACTCACGCTCTTGAGCAAGTCGTTTCTCTTCCTCGGCCGCCTCCTTTCCAGGATTGAGGTCCCTGTTCCGGAGCTCCTCCAGGATTTCCTGGGCGCGGGCCAACAGCTCAACCAGATTGGTGTTACTGGATATTGTTCCGTTTCCGATGGCTTGCAACTCCCGAACAACATCTACAAAATGAAGAAGAAAGCATGCATTTTATGGTCAGTACATGTAAAATGTGGAGAACTGAATGTAATTGAGAAACTGTGTTTACATGTAACATCAAAATTTAATCATACTAATGAATACTTATTGCTCTTATTATAATAATGACCTCATAAAACTCTATCAACTTATGTATAAAAATGCATTATGTACATGTAAACGCCAACAGTTTGTATTTGTTTCTCCTTGATTTATGTATATTTTTATATTTATGCGTTGTAATTTGTATGTTTGCATGTAAACAAAATGAATTTCCATCAAGTTGGACAATAAAACAACAACATATAATACAAATAAAATCATGAAAAAAAAGTTGTTTATTTAATTTCCAGGAACATCAAAACCCTTGCCAAAAATCTTTCCTTACAATAGAATCCAAAATGCGCAGAGCTGCACCAAATCACATGGCTGGAATATTGCATTAAAACTAAAGCACCAGCACATGGCTTCCACATACACTCCCTACAGCTACAATGCATGCTCGAACCGGTTTTACAGAAATATCAATTACCGTGGATGAAGTCGATGGTGGCATTGGCCTCGGCTTCAATCTGTCTGGCTCGTCCCTTGAGGATATCAGCATCTATGGCAGTATCTTGACCATTCGTTACTGCTGCCATAGCCTGCTCCAAGGAAGAAGGTAGTCAGAGGTTGTTACGTGTGAATAGCAACAGGGGTCAGGGGTAGAGCAGGGGTAGTATATGACATCCACTGCATTCCATTTCATTTTTTATTTATTCGGCACTTTAAACACATTGGCCCGTATTCTGAAGTCGGGTTTAACTTAGACTCAGGTTTAAAGTTGTGGTTTAAGTATGGACAGCCAATTGTTACATAATCACTAACAGTAGAGATATCATACTTTCAGCTCATTCGGCTCTCAAATCATTCATAATTGTGTAGGAAGTATAAATAGATGATTGTCTTCACCATCGATGAATCAGGAAAGAGCACAGTAAACATAAGAAACATACAACTTAATAAAAATTTGGTACTTTTTGCTTCCCATACTTAAACCACATCTTTAAACCTGAGTCTAAGTTAAACCCGACTTCAGAATACGGGCCATTCAATTTCCTAAGACAATATCAATAGCATTACATAAAATTACTTATACCATTCAAATGCAATATTTGGTAGTAGTTTGCCTAGTGCATCAGTTGGCGGCCAGGGAAGAGGAAAGCAAACTTGATCATTGTGAAACCCAATGGTCCCTCTGCCTTAAAAATATATTAGGTAATCAATTACCATAAAAAAACTGAAATATAAACTTGCTTTTACATCATTATTATTATTATTATTTATTTGACCAAATCATGATACAACCATAGATGACATTATACATGGTAAAAACAAAACAATACAGAATGGAGCAGTGCTACGTGCTGTTCAGGGGTGATAAAAGCAAATAAAATAGCTGTTGCTATTAAATATATGAACATTTGTTGAACAAATTATATTGATATTCAGTTAGGCCTCAAAGTACTTGGATATTGATCAGTACATTACAAAGTAATAATCATCAGTTGGATTTGGAAGTATGAAAATATTCCATTTGATATGAAAGGAAGATCATGAGAAAAGTAGACACGAATATAAAGAAACGGCTACATGTATACTACAGTTGTTTGACCTGTGAATCGAGAGTCAGGCAAAGAGAAACAAAGGAGACAAAAGGACAAACACACACAGAAAACCTGAAAGACAGAGAGAGATGGAGCGAGAAAAGGCACACAGCCAGAAATACGGGGGAAATAGGGGAGAGCAGGGAAAATGAGACACATAAAAACAAAAAGAGCAAGAAACAGAGAAATACAAAGAGACAAAAAGACAGAGGAAAACACTGTATTAGCCAGAAGGTGAGGAGGATTTCTTTACCCGTTCTTCGACCTGCCCGGCTTGATATTTAAGATCATCAATCTGGTACGTGAAGTTGCCTAGGGAACGTCGGACAAGGTCGTTGTTCTCCTCCAAATCATCCACTTGTGGCTGTTTGTAAAATGTAAAAAAATAACAAATATCACATACATGTATAAAGTGTTAGTCACACTAACTATTAAAGGGATACTCCAGGCTGAAAATATCTTAATATCTAAATAAATAGAGTAAAATTCACCGTGCAAAATGCTGAAACTTTCATCAAAATCTGATAACAAACAGCGAAGTAATTGAATTTCAAATGTTAGCAATATATTGTAAAAACAGTTATGTGCATGTCTTCATGAATATTCATTAGGTGGGCTGATCATGTCATATCCCTACTTTACTTTTCCTTATGTTATTACGTGAAATCCTTATTATTTCATTTTTTCTCATTTATGTGTGAATGATACATGTATGTCTCTGCTTATAATAAAATAAGTTACAGCAAGCAATGTCTATTGCATTAAATCAGGGCCCTGTCTTACAAAGAGTTACGAATGATCTGATCATCTTAAACTTTATGGAAATCCATCAATGTCATAAGTTTTTTATAGGAAATTTACATGTTGTCCTTTGTAAACAAACAAAAGGACACTGAATATTCAAGAAAGCAATGAATGCATGATTATACATCACATCTAGAAAATATTTTGAACAAAAATGCATTTTAGATGTTGATGTTGCTGGCTTTCCATAGTTGTGGTTGATCGGATAAATCGTAACTCTTTGTAAGACGGGGCTCAGTCGTCAATCCTTTTTTTCTAGTTCTTGGAGAAAACTTGAATTTCATAATTTCATGTAATAAAATACAAAAGACCAAGTGGGGATATGGCATCATCAGTTTGCTTATTGAAGATTGATGAAGACATGCATTGAACTGTTTCACCAAAATAAATGCAAATGTTTAAAATGTCGCAACTTTGTCATCCCTTGTCAGATTTTGATGAAATTTTCAGTGTTTTGTTTGTGTGATTTTTATTTATCTGTTCAAATTATATGCCCAGGAGCAAGTGGCTTCGGCACCTGGCTATATTTGGTTTGGGTTGACTGCCCATTCCATCTAATTACTATTGTCACATTATTTACTTATGGTTTATTATGTGGCAGTCATGGACCACTTTTCATCATTTTATGATGGCAACATCTGGCCCAAAGAACAATCTTTAAAAAAAATAATAGTAAATAAAATGGAAACCTCATGGAAGAGGAATGTCTTACGATGAGATCATGGATGGATTCGTTGAGTTGGTTGAGACGCTGGAAGGCTACCACGCCCACGGTGATGCCGGTCAGGTTGCGGTCAGCCTCATCTAGATCGCCGGCCATCTCCTCGACGATGTCCAGTAGAAGATGGACGCACTCGTCACAAGCTGTAGCCATGTAAACAATCATTACAAAAAAAATAAATAGATAGTTCTGTTCAATAAAAGAATGCTTCAAAAGACAATCATTGATTCATTAATTGGCATACCACGTTTTGTGTATGTATTGTGAAATACAGAGAAGTTCTGAAATATCCATATACAAATTTATAATTATTTTTATCATTATAACATGTCAAAACATATACATATATGCATTTATGATGATTATTCAGCATTATGCTTCTTCGATTCTTCTGTAATATTGGGTTGGATTTGAACCTCTAAGAAATCTGTCAGCTGTAACGCACATACCAATGTAATGTCCATTACTACATATACCTAGTAATGTAAATACCTACCACTAGTGGCGACGGAAAAAAATGGATTAATATTATGGTCCAGTAAGACAAACCAAGGCAATTGATTTTAGAATAAGTTTTTAAGATTGATTACATTTTGTTTCAATTAAAATACATTCAGCAGTCAATTGATCATGCTTCAATAAAAAAAAAAATAAGATTAGCCAAAGAAGTCCTTTCAGTTTCAAAAACTCTTCTTTCAAGACCATATCGCTAGTTTTACAATGGATTTACAAATTCTCACAAGAAAGGTCTCATTTTATAATAAAATGAAATACAAAATAAACAATGGCATGCAATTAAAATCTGAAAGTTGAAATTCAGAGAAATGTAAACTCACTCTGACATCCCTGCTCGGTGAGGATGTAGCGGTCTTCACACTCGTCACAGTTCTCTCCCATTGCACCAGGGGGGCACAGGCATTCTCCGGTGTTAGGGTCACAGCGGAGCTTGGGGTCACAGCCGCATTCTGAAATGAAAAGGCACCACGAGATAATGAAAGAGTCGTCAAGAAAGAAAATTGTCTCATATGGTGATGTTGATTGTGGTCTTGATGACTATTATGGTGATGAAGATGATGATATTGATGATGATGGCCATGATAGTCGGAACTCTCATTGATATATTTCTTGTCCACCTCAGAATGCTTTTAGAACAACACAACATCAATGCCTATGATTATTTCTATTATTGTTTATTGATGATGTTGAACTGATGGTGGTGGCGATGACGGTAAAATGGTGATGATAATAATGATAATGGTGATGATGAAACTGATGTTGATGATTATGATGATCAATGGCAATGATGATGATGATGATGAAGATGATGGTGATGATGAGAAGGAGGAGGATGGTGATGATGATGGCAATGATGATGGAGATGTAATGATGATGATGTTAATCATGATGGTGATGATGGATACAAGTATATCTTAATGGTGATCATTTCCACAAAAGAATGAAAGACAGATAATAACCTTTTGAACCTTTATGAAATAAGAAAGAGTACACCAGAAAGCTTACCATAGCAACCATTGGGTCCGTAGTTCCAGTAGCCATGGAGACAGGCATCACATTTTTCTCCGCCCACACCAGGCATACATGTACACTGTCCAGTTTCCATATCACACTGGCTATCGATAGCCCCAACAGCGCAATCACAAGCCAGACAGCCACTACAACTATGGTAGTTCCAGTAGCCAACCTAGAGTGTCAAAACAAACAATGCATGAGATTATCAGACAAGTAAACTCTTATGTATGACTTTTATGGGTGAAAAATAAAGAAAGAAAAGCCATCGAAACGATTTTCTGAGGTTTCTATGCACCATCTTTGAAGATATATTGGATTTTAACTATTTTAAACTATATTTCAACTATATCTCTAACATAAAGCCACTCGACAGAATGTGAAGAGACTGAAGGGCATTGCAAAAATTGCAATCAATTGCAAATCGAGTTTGGGTCCTAATGACCATTCATGTCTTGGAATTAATTGAAAATATCAACTCAATTACTGGTCTGCCTTTTGGAACAAGTAAAAAAAAAAACAATTTGCTATAAACCTGTAGTTAAAATCAATCTTTCAGTTGTCAAGTTGCAATGGAAATGTGTAATTTATTGCAAATGGTTTCTTGCAACCCGCCGAAAGTGATGTAACTTACCGCACAACGCTCGCAGTCGTATCCTACAACGTTCGCCCTGCAGTTGCAGACACCATTGAGGTGGTCACATGAATCACTACCACACTGGTCACAAGAACAAGCTGAAAGGAGAAAAAAAAACTAATTCAGCACTGGGTCACAGCCTATTTTTTCTACATAGCATGAATCTATTCTGTAAGTTCCGGCAAAAAAAAATTGGTTGTATTTACTGATTTTATTTTAATCCACAACCGTTTTGTTAATTATTATCATTTCATTCATTTATTATCTATTTTTAAATTTTATTTATTCATTTCTTCAAAACTTATTTTATCTTATTTATTTGTTTAATTTTTCATTTTTTTTTTTTTTTTGGGGGGGGGGGCTTACCTTAAGCTGTAAAACTGTAACTGTATGACAAATGGACAAAGAGAATTCTGTCTGGGCCTTTTCTTTAGGAAAATAAATTACATCAAAAAATTTCTGTCAACCATAATAATTCTGTGGATGACAAATTGTATGAATTAACAATTTAGCTACACTCATATTAAAAAAAGTAAATAAAAAATTCCAAGCCAAATTTCTTTCCTAAAATTTGTTGACTTTTCTTGCCAAAAAAAGAGTGACAGAAATCAAATAGAATTGTAAAATTTTTTACGTTACAAAGGATTAAGTAAATTTGTAATTTTTTTTTTTTGAGTGAGCTTCTTTACACCATACCTTGGCAGTTCTGTGCGCGGGCATCACCGTAAAACCAGTCGTTGCAATCCTCGCAACGCCTTCCCTTGGTCTCGACCCGACAGCTGGTGCAATTACCGCTGGACTGATCGCACTCCGACAAGCCGGTGTTGGGATCTGTATTCCCGCTGCAGTCGCACCGCCGGCAGGCCTGGCCTTGGTAAGGGTTGCCATAGTAACCTTCAACGCACCTGGAGATGGAGAGAGTTTTGAAAAGAAGCAATCAAAATCATCCTTCCAAAGATATAAAAAATTGTACATCTGTTGAGTCTTTAAAAGATCTTCTGAAATCTTGTTTAATTCCTAGCTTTTGACGTGCCTTGAGCAGTCTATTATGTGGATTTGGCACTATACAAGTCAAATTATTATATTATCATTATCATCAATACAACAATCCAAATGAATCGTTTTTTAGCCCCAGTTTTTGTCCTGTCTTTATAGTTAAATGTTAAAAATTCAGTGAGTCATTGGTGTTACACATCATCATCATCATCATAATAATAACAACAATAATAATAAATAATAATAATATAGGATTTGTATAGCGCACGTATCCACCTTGTTAGGTGCTCAAGGCGCTAGTATATTACCCTGGCTAAGCTTGTCTCCCGATTCAGGTGCGCACAGCTTTTTGAGGATTTACTTTCTATTTACCTCAACTGGGTTGAGTGCAGCAGAATGTGGGTAAATTTCTTGCCGAAGGAAAACAAGCCATGGCTTGAAATCGAACCAACGTCCTTCAGATTGAAAGACGAGAGTCTTAACCACTAGACCACAACGCCCCCCACAATAAGTTATTTCAATAAGTTATTAAGTTATTTCTCCCTACCAGGTACCACCCATTTACTACACCTGGGGCCCGTTGCAGAAAGAGTTGCAATCAATCGCAACTCCAAAAATCATGCGCAACTTGATTTTCAACCGCGCGCAATTTTGACTTGCGATTGATTTTTTGACTTGCGTTTAAACGCAACTCTTTCTGCAACGGGCCCCTGGGTGGAGAGTGGAAAGTACAGGTAAACAACTTGCCAAAGGACATGAGTGCTGGGATGGGATTTGAACCCCAGACCGCACGATTCATAGTCTGGAGCGTTATACTCTTGTCCACAACGCCTCTACCTGGCCCAATTAACACAAAGATTAATCATTGATCACAACTGATTGAATTGATTGCACACTTACTGGTCACAGTATTGTCCGGTATGTCCTGGTTGACAGATACAGAATTGTTCACCCTCGGGTGAAAAGGTACAGGTCTGGGCAAAGCTGATGGAAGAAAGAAAGAAAGCAATATATCATGAAGTCAATCAAGTAATAGAGATACAAAGCTTACATATGGTTGAAATTGATTAAGGTTCGTTTGTCGAATTGGCAATGTCTACCAATAATTTATTCATTGTTCATTTTCATAACCATAAAAAAAATGCAAAATATCATTAAATGGATGAATCCCACGGATACATACAGCTTACATATGGTCAGAATCAATTTAGTTTTATTGTCAAATTAGCTATGGCCATAATTTTTTTTTATCATTCTTTGTCATATATATTAAAATATCAAAAAAATAGCATATGTCATTTCATTAATAAATAATCCCATAGATGTAAACAGCTCTCATGTGATCCAAACTAATCTAGTTTTGCTCCTTGAATTGGCAATGTCATCATATTCTTTTTTATTCATTATTCATTTTCGTACATGTACCTTGGAATAAAAAGGAAATATGGACATTCAAGTAACATCTTTCAAAATGTATGATAATAGCAAACTTGTAATGAAAAGTTGCCAATTTACCTTTAAATCAGCAGATGTTATTTTATTGTTTACATTGCATTGCCAATTTTACAGTGTGTAATGTTTAGTCTAAAGCCCCTCTGAATTCTAAAGTGTTGATATAGATTCAATAGTATTATATTGCATTACCATATTACATTCAAATCCGCATAGAACTATTTCACCAAAATAATGCAAACCTTCAAAATGTCATTACTTTGTTATTCCTTGTCCGAGTTTATCTGTTCAAATCAAATTATTTTCAGCCTCGAGTGCTGCTTAAACTCACTTGAGGTTTTCAACAGGCTGAGGGCATGAGCAGATTTTGCAGGCATCCGGCTCACCAGATGGCGCATCACCATAGTAACCATTCTTGCATCGTTCACACTGATCACCTTCTGTGTTGTGTTGGCAATTCTAAACAAAGGTAAAATGGTCATTTATCAATTTAGATTTGTTTTTCTTTAATAATCAGATATTTGGGCATTCAAGTTTTCATGCTGCCTGTATGTTCTTTGTATTAGTAACAACCATAAAACCTTGATATCTGAATCGAAGACATATCATTTTTTAGGAACTTTGTGAATATTATGTGAAATATTGAGGGAATCGGCACCTCGGTACTATCTTACAGATAAATGGTGGTGAACAATGCAGTTCCTCATCATCACTAAAATCATCATCAACATCATCGTAATCATTATCATCATTCTATCACATTTGCACTCCATCGTAAAAAGCCTATGCTATAGGAACATGATAATAATTTAAGATTGAAACAACAATGCTTATCTTTAAAGCATTTTGTTTTATGATAGCTGGCCCCTGCATTTTAATTATTTTTACTTTCTTATATTCATTTTAAGTCTATTATTTCAATGTTATTATGTAAATTAGAAAGTCAAAAGGGGCCTAAGCTTTCGATCCTAGCAGTTATGTTATTATGTAAATGTCAAATTTGTAGTTTGATAAATTATTTTGTAAGTTTCTTATATATAATCATATACATACGATTACTGGGAATTTATGTTTTGAATAATCAATAAATGCAGAAACACCTGCTAACCCCCCCCCCCACCAATAAACAGGTTGACTTACCAGACATTGTCCAGTCTTAGGGTCACATTGACTGGCATGACCGTTGCAGTTACATGGGACACACTGACCAAGGTAGGGACCACTGCCGGGTAACCGGTAATGACCCTCTGCACATTGCTACAGAACAAGAGATAGATAGGGAAATATACCACTGGTTAATATAAAGAAATATACACCATTGCATGATGGAACAATTTGTAACTGGTTATAACACTCTCCACATTGCTACAGAACAAGAGATACATAGGGAAATATATATATATCACTGGTTTATATAAAGAAATATATCCCATTGCATGATGGAACAATGGGTAACTGGTAGCGACCCCTGCGCATTGCTTCACAACAAGAGATAGCTAAACAGATGGTTTATATTATACAAATATATACTGATACTTGTATCACATAAAAGAATGCTTAAACTATCAAATCAATGCTCTAAACCAATCGAATGCCCCAATTTCAGTAGCTTATTACAATAGCTTGTAACATGCAGAGGGGAGTATCTTCCTCACATATCAATCCCTGATACTGATACATGTATCATATAAAAGAATGCGTGAATTATCAAGTCAAAGCTCTCAACCAATCAAATGGCCTAAATTCAGTAGCTTGTAACATGCAGAGGGAGTATGTTACCTCACACGACAATCCCTGATATTGGGGTGGGCACCGGCATCTCTCGACCTCCTGGGCCACTGCGCCATCTCCGTTCCTCTTTGTTGTATCCATGGAAACACCAACCAAGCTGAAAAAATGATTACGTTACCATGGCAATGATAAACCACTTAGGGGAAAAAACACTTTGAGCCTATTATTGAAAAGGTAGTGTTTAAACACAACTACATAAAGAAATGCAAGTCATGTGTGATGAAATGTGTGATTCGTAGAAGCTGAATTCTTAGTTGCTGCTGATTAGCAGAGATAGTTTAATTACAACCCTCAATGAAATTCGCCCCAGGTTTATAAAGAAAATTTGCCCTTCTAAGTCAAAATGTACAAATTCAAAACAAAAACAAAAAAGGAGAAAAAGGAAACAGCATCATTCTAATTACCATTACCATAATAATAATAATAATAGTCATTTATATAGCGCCATCTATCTAGAAATATTCTATTCCGAGGCGCGTTGTTATTATTATTACCCGGGCTTTAGCTCGAGCTGCCTTTCAGCCCTCATGCATTCAAGGAATTAATCCTGCCGGGTACCCATTCACCTCACCTGGGTTGAGTGCAGCACAGTGTGGATACATTTCTTGCTGAAGGAAATTACGCCATGGCTGGGATTTGAACCCACGATCCACTGTTTCAAAGTCAGAAGACTAATCCACTGGGCCACAATGCTCCACCATTCATTTATGATGTGAGCTTGTGACCCAACATTACTCCTCACTTTAAAAGTATCTTACAAAATATATATATATTCTGTCTCTCTGTATTTTTTATGTACCTATCTCAATTCTGTTAAGATCTTCTTAAATATTTAACAATGTTTATTCAAGAGACTTACTCTGCTGTGAGAATCCTATCATAATACTGAGCCCTGATCTGGAGCGAGTCGATGTTAGCCAAGACCGTCATGAAATCGCTCCGAGACACCTCTGCAGCACTGATACTATACTGGAAGTTGTTCTACAAAAAGACAAGAAGAAGCAACATATCACATAAATAATAAGCCTTATTTACAGAATTATTCATATGTACAGTGGTACTAAAATTTAGTACCCCACCAGAAAATGAATATATTTCAAGTGTTGAAGTTCTGCCATGTTTTAGGTATTTAATTGTGAAGTCAGGCGATAAAATATTACATTCAATAGAGATTATTTCTCTGGGCTCGCCGAACATTGTAGTGATGTTGTCTACATTCAACACTCAGCATGAATGGGTGCATTTTCTGGTTGGGTTCACTAACTTTTTAGCACCACTGTATCGAGTTTTCTTTCCTGTGAACTTTCATTTTGTTTCATTTATTCATTTCCATTTTCAACATGATATAATGCATGTATGTGATTTAAAAATGACACCAATATATTCATGAAACACCTTTACCCCCTGAAGAATAAAGGTCTCGTGAAAACCACCCCAGGGGAGTCACTTACCTCTTTGAGTTCAACTGAAACGGACAGGTCCTGGCCAGGCTCTGGTTGGTTGATGTGAAGATACATGATACTGATGTTGTTACCCTGCAAGGTCAAAGGTGAAAGACACCGGTTAACATTATAGAATTCTTCTTTAACAAAATTCCTAACTTTGTGAAGTGTGTTATATTTGATGCTGTTCATTGGGGTTGAAATATTGGAATTAAAACAAAAACAAAGAACAAATAGAAAGAAAAATATCAAATTCATGCAGACATATTCAAGATATCTGTAAACTGAAAAATCATTTCATTTCTCTGCTGGGGACAATAACTGTAACATGTGCAGTATATGGGGGGAAAATGGTAGTGTTTTTGGCCACTTGTACCATTGCACTGGTTTTTTTTTAATAAGATGATTTTTCAGGTGCAATTTTTAAAACATATCACACACAAGGATAACTTTCCTAAACTAAAGTTTGTCTAATTTCATATACCAGGAGTATGACCTATTGCTTTCATTTTTAAATACTGTATATTATTATCCTGTTGAACCTTGTTAATTACAGTCTGAATTTCATTGAAGAAAAGTTAAATTTCAATGAACTATCTATTGCAGAGAACTCACATTGAAAAAAGCTGTGCTTTCCAGTGGGTTCCCTTTTTTTCATTTCTGCTTTACATTGTAAATTTTGTTGAAGTTGAAATTAAAAATAATAAGGACAATCAAACAATCGAGCAACAGTTGGGACATTACCGATATGAGAATGTCTGGGCGTCTCATGGGCTGGGCGGGGCCGTCGACACCGATCGCTGGCTGAGGGTTGTTCCTCACTGTGTACTCTAGCTTGCCTCCATAGGATGTTAGCTGCAGAAGGACATTAAATCAACAATGATTAATTAAGGTTACATAAGATTTCATTTTTTTTTCTCACTTTCACTTGTTTCAATTCAACAAATCAAATTTAACATAAATGGACATAATACAAGGTATATAATAAGGGTAAACTTTGAAGATGAAATTGAGGATTGTTTCAAACAATGTACTCTAGCTTGCCTCCTCAAGATGTTAGCTGCAGAAGGACATTAAATCAACAATGATTAATTAAGGTAATATAAGATTTCCTTTTTTTTTCATTTTCACTTGTTTCATTTCAACAAATCAAATTTCACATAAATGGACATAATACAAGTTATAAAATAAGAGTAAACTTTGAAGATAAAATTGAGGATTGTTTAAAACAATGTACTCTAGCTTGCCTCCACAAGACGTTAGCTGCAGAAGGACGTTGAATCAACAATGATTAATTAAGGTAATAGAAGATTTCCTTTTTTTTTTCATTTTCACTTGTTTCATTTCAACAAATCAAATTGAACATAAATGGACATAATACAAGTTATAAAAGAAGGGTAAACTTTGAAGATGAAATTGAGGATTGTTTCAAACTACATGTATGTACTCTAGCTTGCCCTCACAGGATGTAAGCTGCAGAAGGACATAAAATCAACAACATTAATAAGTTATTAAGAACATATATATATAACCTCCTAATGAAACGCAAGAACAATTGCTACATGTATAAAGATGATCTATTTATGAATTAAATTTTAATTTGACAAAGTGCAAAAATTATTCGAAGACGAAGTGGAAATTATAACAGCAATTAGGCCAATTGGTGCAGCCCATGTAAATAAATTGAATACCCTTCCGATTTCCGGGCGTCTCACCTTGTTGCCGATGAACTTGTCCGAAGCACTCCAGTAGATGGCGCTCTGTGGGTCGTCGCCTGTTCCACTCACGTAGATATTCGCAAAGTTGGAACCGTACTGGATCTGGCTGGGGTCAAAGTTCACGGTCGTCCAGCCATCAACCATATCGATCTACATGAACAAGATTATGGAAGGAAAAGATGAAATTGATAATTTGTGTTAAGTTTTCATAAGTATCAACATAAAGAAAAATGTGTTGGGTTATCATAAAAAAAAAAATAAAAAAAACAGCATGTCAAGTGCCGGGTTTGACGTGACATTACATTATCTTCATTTCAACCATCATCATCCTCATCATAATAGTAAATAAAAAATATGTTAATCAGATTCACCACCACAATTATCATCACTAGCAGCAGTAGCATTATAGTCATCATCATCATCATCATCACCACCACCACCATCATCATCATCATCATCATCATCATCACCATCATCACCAACAATGAACATTATCATCATCATCACCATCACTACCGCCATCATCATCGACACCACCATCATTGTCATCATCATCATCACCACCGTCATGTCATCAACATCATCGTCATCATCATCATCATCATCACCATCATCATCATCAGCATCATCATCAACATTATCATCATCATTCTTACCATCACCCTCACCATTAATCTCATCAAGATAACCATCAACATCGCCATTGCCTTCGTAGTCATCATCACCATCATCATCATCACAACCACTATCATTGTCATCATCATCAACACCATCATCATCACCATCATCCCCATCATCAACATCATCATCACCTTATTTACCATCATCATCAACATCAACATCATCATCGTCATCAGCATCATCATCGTCATCAGCATCATTATCATCATCATCATCATCACCATCATCATCATCATCGTCGTCATCATCATCATCACCATATTCACCATCATCATCATCATCATCATCACCATCAACATCATCAAGATCACCATCATCACCACCACCATTATTAACAACATTCTCCTCTTCCTCCCCATCAACATCAACATTATCATCAACACCATCATCGTCGTCGTCATCGTAATCGTCATCATCATTGTCGTCATCGTCATTATCGTCACCACCATCATCATCGTCGTCATCATCCACAGGTGCCACCCATCGAAACTCACCTTTGCACGTCTTCGTGTGTAGGATTGGCAGTCGGAGCTCACTCCGAAGCAGAAGCATGAGATACAGCCCTCAGGGTTTGAATCGGCTAGGTAGAACGTTCCCGGTTCACACTGGTTGCACTGATCACCGTAGACATTGTCCTGTGTGATGCAAAGCACAAACGGGGTTACTTTATTAAAGTTAACCTGGGTTAACTCGAGGTTAAAGGTATTGCTTCTTTGCTTAAAAACATGAGTTGTAAGTTACCATTAGTGTTTAACATGTCATAGATGTTCATACATCCCTAATAGAAATCAGTCTTTGCATCTCTTTAGGCCTTTTCAACCGTGTGTCTACACTGGTCAATATTCTGAAACCGAACCTCTGGTATAAGGTTGTGGTTCAATTATGGAACGCCAACTGTGATACTAATCTCTCACAGGTCAGGTTTTATCAGCTCATCTGTTACACAGATATCATAACTGTCTGGCATTAATTACTGAATTAGAGTTATTTCCCAATATGGCATGATGAAAAAGCACAATAAACATAAGAACCATATATACAATGTTATACATACAAAGACTGCAGAATAATGTGCAAAAGATTTAATTAAAATTCATTATAACATATTATCTTTTACTTCTCATTATCTGTTGATACAGTAAATCATAAATCTCCAAAAATCTTTATTTACTATTTACCTTGCAAAGACACTGAGCCGTGGTCTGGTCGCAGATCTCTTCGGTGGTTCCGTTCACATCGCAATTACAGGGCTCACAATATGGGTAACCGTAGTAGCCACGTTCACAGCGTTCACACTGTCGACCTCCGATGTTAGGCTTGCAACTACAAACAAAACAGGCAGGGTTGGTGAATATGTGATTTTATTTATTCATTTTTAATTTAGCCATAATAAACATCAATAATTTTATAATAAAACTATAATTTCATATATACTGTAGCGCTTACACTTACTTTATCAGAAGTCTATTTCATAGTGCACATAATGCAAGAGCATATGGGTATGGCCACCGGGTTGGGTCAAAAGGTGTGACAAAAAAGTTTAAAATTCAGTCGTTCTGAATGACTTTATAAATAATATCACAATTTTCTACCACCATTCAACAAACAAATTTCAATAGAACTGTGTATATTCACCCTCAATTTTTTTTGTAATGTACCGAAACATTCACCAAGAAATAACTACGTTACATGGACTTTTTTTCTAATAACTATTTTATTTTCAACTGTAAGGTTATAAAACATGGATTTTTTCCAATTTTTTTTTCTCCAACTTACTAGGGTTATGTGAGCAAACAATAGTTACATTCAAAATATGAAAACAACATAATCATAATGGTAAAATAAGGTAATCGTTGATGAATGGAATACTTGAACGTGAATCAGTATCATAAGTATATATTGTATCTTTTCTGTGGTATGAAAATCTTTTGTAAATAGTAACCAGCTTACATCTTATAGACCCACTGAATCATATTATTCCCCCCAAAAATGAAAGAAAAACAAAATGTAGCACACATTTTACTCATTGACAATAGATGTTATTGTTAACTATGTTACATGGACTTCACGTCCCTGTAACGTAGTGCAATTAAGGCAATTAATTGCTCTCTGGTTACAGAACTCATTGTTTTCAAAGCTTTTACTTGTTTTTTGCTTGAAAATTACTTTGATTATATGAGTAAACAATAATTACACTCAAAAGATGAAAACAACATAATCTTACTGGTAAAAAATAATCACTGACGAATGAAATACTTAAATATTAATCAGCATCTTAGATAAAATGCTACCTTTTCTGTGGTAAAAAAAGATTTTCTTTGAATACATGTATTAACTATCTTACATTTTACAGACCAACTGAAACATGTTTTGTTTTACAAAATAATAATGAAAGAAACAGAAACATAGCACACATATTATTCATTGACAATATATCTTATTAACTACGTTACATGGACTTCACGTCCCTGTAACGTAGTGCAATTAAGGCAATAATTGCTCTCTGGTTACAGAACTCATTGTTTTCAAAGCTTTTACTTGTTTTTTTGCTTGAAAATTACTTTGATTATATGAGTAAACAATAATTACCCTCAAAAGATGAAAACAACATAATCTTACTGGTAAAAAATAATCACTGATGAATGAAATACTTGAATATGAATCAGCTCTTAGATATAATGCTATCATTTCTGTGGTAAAAAAAAAATTTCTTTGAATACATGTATTAACTATCTTACATTTTACAGACCCATTGAAACATGTTTTTTTACAAAATAATAATGAAAGAAAAAAAAACATCGCACACATTTTATTCATTGACATAGATATCTTATTAACTACGTTACATGGACTTCATGTCCCTGTAACTTAGTGCATTTATGGTAATAATTGCTCCCTGGTAATACGGAACTCGTTTTTCAAAGCTTTACTGGCAATATTAAGTCAGGATCATTTAGAAAAGTCAGCCAAGATCTGCAAAATAATTTCCAATATTCTTTTAGCCCTCTTTGTTCAATCTTATGATGACATAATACAATGAACTTGATATGCTCCATGAACGAATGGTATTTACAACAAAATCTTTCTGAAACATTATTTCTCCAAATATGTGCAGTACAGTAAAGTGTAGACACAATCGGTATGTTAAAGGTGAGTAGTGCATTCACTTCAGGTGAGTATTGCATTTACAAATTGCATATATCATTACATAATGTACAGTGAATTATATACTGAACTTGGTATGAAGTAGCACACAGTTTGCATAGAATGATGACAAGCAACATACAAGGTTATGTAAATCTTGGTAAATCTATTCTTTATCACACATATATTTAAGTTAAACAGCAGTAATTTTCACACACTAAATTGCAAAGTTAATGCAAAGTGCTGAGTTGTTTTCATGAGATGCACAACTATTTTGGTCTAGATGAAAGACATGAAATATAATGCATAAATCTGCATAGAGTTCAATGAATGTTTGGTTCTAAAATATTGTACTGTTTTGTGTCCTAGGGGAATTTAAAAAAGACTCTTGATCCCATCATCACTGGTTCTGGAGATGGCAATGTTCGGACAATATCACTGAGAGGGTGAAGGAAATACTGCGGTTCTCCTGCTGGCCAAGTGTATAATCTTCCTTGCTGCTTCATGTACTGCAGTCGGAGGTTGTTGCCTTCCACAGTCACTACCTGCAAGTAATAAAGAGGTTATATATTGGGATGCTGTCTAATTTCTATGCCACTTTCATCCTGCTTCAAGTTTAGCTCGTCCATTGAACAGCACCTGACTGCTCAGAAGTATGAATGTACACATCAGGCTACTGCTTAAGGAAAGAAAAAATGACAAGACTTTGGACAAAATTAGATCTGAATCACCCATCAATAATGTTAATACTTGTACCTCACCAGAGAGAACTCATATTCAATGGAGCTTGTATTTTTTGCATGCAGGGGAGAAATTATTGTTTTAACTTGATATATATGTCCGAGAGAATTACACATAATCAATGTAAGGTACATGTATAAGATGAGTAGTTGATGTGGTTTGGTAAAAACAACTAATTAACTAGAATTTATTTGAAAATTACATTAATGTAAAAACCCTGATAAACTAGAATTTAGCTAATTGTTTAAGCACCCTAATAAACTATAATTATTTTGAATTAAGGGCCTGGTTATACCTGTGCAACAAAAAATTGGTCAGATGCTTTCTTCTTTCCCTCTACAGCCAGTTGCACAGTGACAAAGTCCTGGAAAGTTGGCCCTTGATGGGCATCTTGAGCTGAAAAAAAAGAGAATTTAACTTGTCAGAAATATAATATTGATATAGAATGTTTCAACAAGTGAAATGGTATCACCTGTATATAGATGAATAACCAATATGAGTTATTGTTTGTGTGTGCATACATCTTACTTGTAATTTTCCTTAATAAAAGTCAAAACTTTTTCTTTACCTGTCATTGTCTCTTCATCAATTTGTTCCGTCTCATCATCGGATGCTTGTGTAGAAGTCTCTTCCTCGAAACCTGGCCTTGGATGAACATCGAGATCTGAAATCAATGAAATTATTCATTTACAAGCTAATGTTAAAAAGTACACTGTATTCTTATCCCTTTATGTGAGTGTGTATTCCCTTCAACTACCCAACAAGAAGGATATTAGCAAGAACACTTTAAAAAAATGCCCTTGAATGAAAGTCTGCATATTCTAATGTGAAAACAGGTATATCATCCTTCAAAATGCTACGACATGTCAATTGAGAGAAAAATAATTTCATAAAACAAAAATGTCTGTATGAAAGTTCCATGAATCTTAAGAATGTTTTTCCCAATTCAATGAAATATAATTTTACACTTACCTGTCATGGTCTTCCCTCCTTGAATTTCCAGTTTCACACTCTTCCAGGAACCAGTGTGATCCACGTTTTGGCAGAGTCCAGTTGAAAGACATGCACTGCAGAAACACGACAGGAACTTCCAACTGATGGTTGGTGAGTCGATGCCTGAGCTTTTAAGGCAGTGGAGCAGCCGTGTGCCCTTCACGGCCTTCTTGGGGACAGGTCTCTCTCTTTGGATTTTGTCCTTTGTTATATAGAATATTTCCCTTCGAAAAGGGACACATTCTTGCTCTCCCTTTGTGACTGCTTCTTTCAGATACTGGAAGAGCGCCTCAGCTGTTGGGATGACAGCAGTGCCATTTTTCACCGCCACAGTGGCATGTTGCTTGACCACTGCAGACTCCCCATCTGATGGACCCTTTCCGTGTCTGGATCCAAAGAAGTGGTGCTCTGTGGGGATGTGACAATTTGCTACATCCAGAAAGGGCCCCTTGGATTTGTATTGCGAGGCACATCCATCACTGAAGCGGTACATTTTCCCAATGTTTATGCCATGGTTAACAGTTAGGTTTTCTAAGCTGTGCATAAAGAAGGCTTGGACTGCATGGTGATCATGCTTCTTGTCGTCTGTTATATAGACCATTGAGTGCGTGATTACTCTGTCATGGCAGGGGCATCTGTAGTTGGCAACGATGGGGTGGACTGTCGCTTGGTTATGCCACCAGTGAGCAGCTTGTACTTCATTCTGGGATAAGCAGGAATAGTTTTCCGCAAAGTCAAGCACGGCAACAACAGATTCTGGAGGCGGGTCTTTGGTTAGCTTCATGTACTGGTGATGCTGCCACCACCAGTTATGTAGATGGCGAGCATGTGGGTGAGCTTCCTTCAGGATTTCTTCCACCAATTCTCCCACAGTTCCCTTCTTGGTGACTAGTTGCATCCTCTTATCACCAGTAGATGATTGTACCATTTCCCATCTTGTCCATTCCAGTGTCTTCTCAAGCATGGCTTCCAGAGGCTGGAGATGGTTCTTCAAAAGCTGGACACCACATTCACTACATTCTCTTCTGTAGCACTTGGGTGCATCGTATTTCACGTCAGTGGGTCTCTTGCATAATGTCAGCTTATTCAGTTCATACATGTTTTTGATTGGTTCAGCTTTATTGATTTTATTTAGAACGCTGAGCTTCAATTCCAGGTTTGTACAATACTCGCACAAGCAAGCTGCCATTTTCCTTGTACTCATTAATTTGACGTGTTGTGGTCTGAGCATTTTGAATGATGATATTCCTATTTTGACATCAGGATTTGCAGACTTGAATTTGTTGTATATTTCATTTATGGGCATCTGCAGCACTGATGTTTTTTGGAAAGTCTTCTTGCTAATATCCTTCTTGTTGGGTAGTTGAAGGGAATTAGTCTCATAGAATTCCCGCACACTTTTCTTGACATCTTGTTTGATAGCAAACGGGTTGCGATATTTGTCCTCCTCGAGATCACTTTTACTTAAAGCCTTAAGATATTTCGGCGTTGTCGAAAATTGTGCGCAAGTCTTCACTTGTTTCTTGGGTAGTTTTACCTTGAACAATGTTGATGCAACACTACGTCTTGAGGTCCGTGAACATTTATCTCTTTTTTGCTTGTTATCTTTTAGACTTGCAGCCACATTCTCAGCCAATTTTGTGTTTAAGGAATTATGTTCTTTACTTCCCGATGCACGAAGGCCGCAGTGTTCAAGGGCCTTTTTTTTCCTAGGAGTTGCATACTCAATGAGATCTTCAATGGTTGCTGCAAATATCTTTGGACTTATGGAGATGGTTGACCTGGCTCTTGAAAGGGACTTTCTCCTTGCCTCTTTTGAGCGTGGCGTGTCATCAACTGGCGTGCAGGATTTATCAAGTGCTAGCTGTTGCTCTTGCTGCTCAAGAGCTTTCTCATCTTCCTCTACTTTTTTTCTTCTTTCTTCTTCTTGCTTTGCAGCTATTTTCAGCATCATCTGTTTCTTTTCCCTTTGAATCTTTTCTTTTCTCTGCTGCTGAAGTTCCTCTTTGTCATGACTTCTCTTCATCCGTGCTCTCAGGTTAACTTCTTCTCTCTTTGATGTTGACCAAAGCTCTCTTTGCTTCCTTTTTTCCCCAGCCCATTTTCTCCTTTGCTCAGTGATTTTCTCTTCCTCTTGCTTCTTTCCTTTCTTGGATTTTGTCTGTTTTGATTTCCCCTTCTCTCCTTCCTCTTTTTCTTTCTTTTTCTGTCGGAATCGCTTGACTCTCTCTCTTGTAAGCACCCGCCGTCTTTCCTTCTCATCATCATTCAAGGATGCATTCCTCAGCTTTGAGTACAGGCAATCTTGCGCTTTCCTTTCTTCATATTTCTTTGGGTTGTTTTTCTTCATTCTTGTTCTCCAGTTGTCACCTTGTTTGGATGTTGATGGTTCTGTATCTATGGAATCATCAGGTTTCTTTCCATTTGCTCTTAGTGATCTTCTTACATCTTGTCTAGGGCTAGGCGATGGTTTTTCAATTTTCTTCTCTGTTCCCAACAAGATCCTTAAAGGCCGTCGCACAGGAGCCATTGTTTTCAAGCATCCAGACTGAAAAAAATTAACACAAAATATGAGATTACACATGACATATTTATGACTAACAACAGGATTGGTTCCACACTAGGGAGCATTACTAACGATCTGAACATGCAGGATGTAAGTTTTTTTCAGTTTTCTTCAGTCTACTTCGAGTTGATTATTAATATTGTAATTTGACATTTCATTTAGGCCTACTCATTTAATTTTAAGGTTGAAAATACCGGTCTAGGCTAATTACTGCTTCAAACTACACACGAGATGAGATTGAGAAGTTAAAAAAAAAAAAAAAAAAAAAAAAAAAAAAAAAAAAAAAAAAAAAAAAAATTTGGCCTAGGGCCTGACCCCAAACTGTCTCAAATTTGAAACATTTCCTTTAAAAAATCTCGCTTCTATGAGCATTTCAATTCTTAAATATACACATTTTGCAACTCTCGGGATATTGGAAATAATGATAACTTTACCAAAATATTATGTTTCGCCTTGGGAATGGGAAACGTCATTTCCAGTTGGCTTGTATTTTTCCAACAAAAAAATCTATATGTGGGACAACACAAATGATATTTGACCATATTTCGGTGCAATAACTTTCAAAATAACTCATCAAATAATTCAAAAACAAATTGACGTTAGTCCTGTAGTATAAAGACAAAAAAATCAGCAATACACTCACCAGTTTCTGGGAATTAACAGCGAAAATGCGAGGAAAATTATTACGGCGTTACTTAGGACAGCAACAGAATACGGGCTCGCCGCTGAAAAGCTGAGTTGGCAGACTACTTTGAACGCTCTTCATGCCTAAATAAATTGTTTGCCGATAACTTCAGCACACACAAATGAAGCTAGTCCGCATTTCCATGTCCTCATCGTCGCGATTTCAAATACGACGTTACAAAATAGCCACGGACTTCGAGCGTACTCTCCCGATAATTTTGGCAAATTGTTTTATTTTATGAACTCGCACGGACCCTTAGTTTTTCATATCATATTAACCAATGTTTGTAAGTTATATTCCAGAGCAATTTGTCTAAAATGTGTTCAAATTTTTGTTATTCTGGTGAGTAATAACAACGTTACAAAAAACAATTTGGCGGACTTTGCGTGTAACGTCGTGGTCTAAGTTTTTCAATGGGGTTCTGCATGAAGTCTGTCACATTCAAAGAGTATGTTTAGCGATGTGATGTTGGTATAAGTGTGCTTCATAATTTCCATGAATGTGAGCCATATGCCTTGTCTAATATTTAGGGTAGAGTGACATTATGTATCATAAAATTTCTTGTCACAATTTTTACTCATTTTTTCCATGAGACATCAACGCTTACACACTCAAAAATAAAAACATGAGACAATTCAACTTTCGTCTTATCATCCATTTAATTCACCATATAATTGTCAGAAAATAAGCACAATATAGGAATGCATTGTTATATTTCTTGGAGAATAATTGGTGGTCAAATGTCTAAGATGTTACATTTTACAAAATGACCCAACCCGGTGGCCATACCCATATTCATAAATCAATATCCTTATATTTGCTTTAAGTAGCCGTAACACATTGACAATAAGCTGCCACTTAAGAAATGACAAAGCAATTTCCAAAATGCATAATTTCATTAATAGTACACAGCTCCTCGTCATAATATTTAAGGTTACCAAAAATTTTCTGTAGAATCTGATTTTTTGTGCTTATCCCCCTATTTTGAGGGTGCTGAACATGAATCTGCTTGTTGCCAAATTTATAAATGCCGTCTTCGACCGTTGCCATGGCAACGGATTAATTTCTCAAAAATAGCTTGTATTTCCCTGTAAATGGTAGATAAACATGATATAAATTAGCCAAAAGATTGAATTCAAGGTTCCAATTAAATACAAATAAAATTCAAAATATTCAAGATTATCAAAATGGTTCCAATTGGCCCGTTGCCATGGTAACGGCTCATTTTTCCTCCAGAAAAGTAAAAATTTTGATTTAAAGTTGTAGAATCTGTTTTTGTTTCATTTTCCCTGCGTTTAGGGTGTTAAACATAGGAGTGGTTTTTGCTAAATGTATAAATACACTCTCATTCCATTGCCATGGCAACCAGATATACCCAATTTGAAAAAAAAAAAATAACATGGTAAAAAAAGACAAGGGCGAGAAATACAATAAAAGCGACCTACATATGTAGTCTACATGCATTGGGTTTTTCCCACTCATTTACTAAAAAAACTACATAAGTGTTATGCATGAGTTTATTGGAATGATAGGAATTGATGTTACCTTGACAATGCTTGAATTTAAAGATAAATATCAATATTGCAAATTGGCCGTTGCCATGGTAACAGCTTATTTTTTTCTCAGAAAAGTATACATTTGATAAAATATATTGTAGAATCTGAATTTTCTTTCATTTCCCCTAATTATATGATGCTAGATCTATATGTGCTTGTTGCTAAATGTATAAATACAATCTTAGGCCATTGCCATGGCAACCAAATAACATGGGGGAGATAATGGTGGAAAATACCATGAAAATCACAATCTACATGCGTAAGGTTTGAACCATTAAATATTGAACAAAAAATACAGTAAGTGGTCTGCATGAGTTCATTAGAAAGAAAAGAATTGCTGTTGCCTTGGTAACACTTGCATTTAATATAAATATAAATATGAATGTTGCAAACCTCCCATTGCCATGGTAACATCTTATTTTTCTCAGAAAATTACAAAGTTGAAAAAAACTTCAAATTTTCCTTTCATTTCCCCTAATTTTAGGGCGCTCAACATACAGTTGAGGCCGAAAGTTTACATACACCCATGTAATTCAGTGAAATTTGTTTGTTTGCCAAACATCCTAAAATTTACTATATCTTCAGAAACATAAATACTACCATGACGAATTTGGTGTCAAATGAAAGAGCATATTAAGCTCTTTCACATGATAAGGATGCCGATGGGATTAAAGTTAATTTCAGGTGAAATATTTTTTTTTAAAGAAAAATAGTAATATTCGTATAAAATTTATTCTATTGTTTGTTATTATATTTTCAAACGTCGTTTCATAGAAATATATAAATGTCAAATCTATGATTTATATTACTTTTTCTATCATGATATGTCACCACTGAACAAAAAGTGTGATCTGAAATGTTTGTGTTGACAAGTAACTAGCACAAATATGAAATGTTTTTGTCAAGTTTTTATTTTTAAATCATCTAAAATATGAAGATTTTTGGGGGAAAAATTACACCTAAATATTTTTCAGCTCCAGATGACAAAGCAATGTGATGAAGGGGCATGACATACTCATTTGTTAGATATCAAATTTGTCATGATAGCAAAAAATATTTTATAAGATACAGTAAGTTTAATGATGTTTGGCAATTGTCAACTTAAAAAAAATTCCTGTGTGTATGTAAACTTCTGTCCTCAACTGTACATATGCTTGTTAATGTAAAAATACTCTCTCGGGCTATTTTCAATTTAGAATTAAATCCAATCCACATAACATGTACTCAAATAAATTATCCAATTACACTCATTTTAATGCTGGACAATTTTTGAAGAAAAATGGAACTTATTCTGCATGAAATCCAGTATTGTTACTCCAAAATGACCGCAGATAGTCATTTTGAGTATAGTGATTTTGGGTGATTTGTGCTTAAAAGTGTTAAATATAATAATAAGGGGGGAGCATACATTTGATGAATGAACATTTTAAATCTGTCAGGAGGCGATGTGGTCTTGACCTCCTAATCTGAGATTATTGCCATAACCAAATTGGCAGGTGGTGTCCATTTTGAAAAAGTAAACTTATAAATATTTTCATAATTTTGGAAATATATGGATCTATATTATGATATTTCAACTAAACATTGGGTAATCAATAATCATTAAATATAATTGATCATATTGCGCAAGTTTCATGTCGTATGATCAAGGTCAGAGGTATTTTACAATCACCAAAATTTGGCCATGTTGTATTATCATCATTGAATCTCATAAAGTTTCTGAAAAAAACAAACCTTTGAGAGTGCGTATATAAATCTATTTCAAGAAAGTTGGACATAAAGGTATTCAACTATCACATCATTGTGCATGAGTTTCAGGTTAAAGTTATGGTCAATGAACTTTGACTGTACTGTGGTATCAACATCAAAAACTTTACTTAGGTTTATTAATTTTCAAGATAATTAGATATCATGTCACTAGGTGAAGGTCAAGGGTCTTTTGAGGTTAAAAAAACCCTTAGGATTCTATTATTAAATGAATGGGTTTTTCATGAAAGTCCCACATTGAGTCTACATTAAAAATGGAAGAATTTTACCTTTGTTTCCTCAAAAGGTCAGTTATATCTAATAGGAGGCCATGATTATGTCAATTTGCCAAATAAACTTAGGAGTTAAATTATCTTGAACAGCTTTCTATTAAAATGAATACATACATTTTAACATTTATAGCACTTCTTCATGTAAACATGCTCAAAGCACTTTCCAATATTGTGGGGGGGGGGGCGTCGTGGTCTAGTGGTTAAGACTCTTTCTTTCAATCTGAGGGATATTGGTTCGATTCCCAGCCAGGGTGTGTTTTCCTTCAGTAAGAAATGTATCCATATTGTGCTGCACTCAAGCCAGGTGAGGTAAATAGGTACCTGCAGGATGTAAGTCCTTAAAAAGCTGTGAGCACCGGATGCGGTAGTCTAGCTTAGCCGGGGTAATATAGGAGCACTATACAAATCCTATATTATTTTATTTATTATTATAAAAATTAATAATTCTGCTTTTCAAGTGCTTTAAATACAAAGTGGGTGTTATAAATAAAATTCATAGGTTTGTAAACTTAAAAAAAAAACAATTGTACAGAAGGACATGAACGGATTTTGAATATTGGGACCAGTGAAACTTATGCACTGTTGACCTAAGTTGGGGGAGAGAAAAGGGTCTGTAAACAAAAACCCAGCATGAAATGTATTGTGGTGTCAGGTTATCAATGGACAAGTAAACAAAGCAATTTTTTCTATAATTCTGTTTTTGACCAGTAGCAAGTGAATCTCTTTGAACAAAGGAAACACATGATGATACTTTCTGGCCGTTGAAATGGTACCGACTGCTCGATTCTGAATGTGTTGTAGTGACTATTATCTAGGCGGCTGAACACCAGTTCAAAGTGTCCCCAAGTGGTTATAAATACGAAGTAAAAATTAAAGGTCCCAGTACAAAACCCTGAGGAACGCCATATTGCAACCCATGACCCTTTTTTTCGTAATGGCAAGGTCAGTATGTCAAAGGTAGTTCAAATTTTGATTTCTTGACTCTAAAACCCCCAAGTAAATATTTTGAACAACTCTCTATCAAAATGGAATCACCCCCTAAAGTTGTCATTTTTCAAAATGACAGGCAGCTGTCAGTTTGATTTTTTTTATGGCGGTAATCTCTGATTAGGCGGTCAAGTTTAGGTCAGTTGACTGTGTGGACTTAAGATTTTAATTTCCTAACCTCAAAAATCCCCATGTTGCTATTTTAAAAACCTCGTTTATAGCACAAATCAACCCAAATTCCTTTTTTTTTCAAACTGGCCACCAGCAGCCACTCTGGATATTTTAATTATACCATAGTCAATCTCTGTTCAGGAGGTCAAGATCACTTCAACTCATCAAATAGACTTAAGATTTTGATTTCCTTTTCCCTATAAAACTCATTCTTTATAATATTTTTATCAGCTTTATAGCAAAATCCACCCAAAATTTCTTTTTTAAATGGTTTCCGACAGCTATTTCAAAGCTTTAATACAAATTTCATGGTCAATTTTTCTTCATACAATTAATTGTCCAGAAATTCATTATACATGAATGTGATTGGCAAATTTATTTTATTCCATTAACGTTTAGCTTTAAAATAGAGACATTTGTGACCCTTAAATTGGCAGCCACCTTGGAGTTTGAAGTTGTGGTACTTCAATTCAGCAAATAGATGTCACATGTCAATCTCTTGAAAACTTTACCCCTTAATCAATATTTCTGTCAGATTACTAGGCCACATGGCCCAAAATATTCTCAAAATGGTCTCTAGCTGAATTCTCCCTAATTTCACAAACCCTTAGAAATATTGGCATACTGGCTATTTTTTTATAAAATGTATTGAGAGCACAAATGGTCAAAAAAAGATCTTTACACTCCACATTCCTCTCTTGAACCTAGGAAGTGATTCGCTAGGTCAAAAGGAGAGCTTGTGCGTCACAGACTGTAGATGGTTGGACCATTGGGTGACCCTTTGATTATGAGCAGAGCCATTAAGGGATTCAGTCAAGTGAAGGAATCTCCATCTTGTTTTGAATCTCTTTTTGGCAGGTTCATAGTTAAAGGGTGGATGAAGAGGGTGATCTTCTTGCTTGTTTTTTCCACCTTTGCTGGCAACTATCTTCTAATGTGTGAATGGGCAATACCACACAGTAGGTAGAGATCATCTGCTCTTGTTTTGTCGCAGCCAGTAATTGCTCTGCAAGCAGCATTCAGGGCTGTATCAATCTTTGCAGCATGTGATGACCCAAAACGGATGGGGACTGCATACTCAGCAGTCCAGTAGCATAGAGCAAGAGCTGTCGCACGGATGGTTTTGGCATCTGTTCCCATTTTATGTTGGCAAGCTTCTTCAGGATGATGTTCCTTGCTCCAACTTTAGCCTTTGTCTTGGAAACATGGTCTTTGTAGGTAAGGGAACTGTCTAGGGTGACGTCAAGGTAGATTGGCTTACTGGTGTGTTCCAACCATTTTCTATACCATCTGAACCTTAGTTACTGGTCTGCATCTCTGTTTTTAAGGTGAAAAGCACTGAGTTGGGTTTTTTCTGGATTTGCCCAGGGATAATTTGCAGCGTAGTAAGGAGTCAGGCCTACCAGAGCATTGCTGAGTGCCTTTTCATCTCTTCAGAGGACTGTTTCTGTGAAGCAATGCAAATGTCATCAGCGTACAGGTAGCTCTCATTATTTGGTGGATTGGTTGGTCATTTGTGTAGATGCTAAAGAGTGGGACGGTGATTCTTCCTTGTGGGAGACCTTTTGTGTGTCAGCCATCTGCTACTGAAACCATTGAGATGCACAAAAACTGCTGATTTGAGAGCATGCTCTGAATCATCTGTGTTAGCTTAAGCCTACCTTTGTCATCTCAAAGACTTTCCTTGTGAGTATTCGATGATTGTGTCATAAGCTGCAATGAGGTCAACAAAGGCTGCTCCAGTTATCAACCCCTTCTCGAAGCCACCATCTTCAATGTACTGTGCCAGATTTAGCAGTTGACTAGTACAGGACTTTCCTGGCCTAAATCCTGCCTGTTCTGGAATGAGGAGCTCATTCACCAAGGGAGCAATGTGGTTGAGTAGGAGCCTTTCAAAGATCTTGTATGTGTGACAAAGCAGAGATATGGGCCGGTAGCTCTTTGCATTGGCTGGTTTTTTGCCTGGCTTGAGTAAGGCAACTACCCTTGATTTCCTCCATAAGTTTGGCATTGTGCTTTCACTCAGACAGTAGTTTAGCATGTCAAGCAGCCGTTGGAGTGCAACAGGTCCAAGATGTTTCATCTGCTCACAGATCGAGGACATCATCCAATCCAGCTGCCTTGCTGATCTTCATTGCTTTGATAGCATTGCACAATTCGTTCATGCTGAAAGGTCTTGTGAACTCAGATGACTCTTGGCAGGCTGTCTGCACACTTTTAGGTTGGATCTTCGCGGGTGATTATGAGGGTTACCTTGGCTGTTCACTAGAAGCTGGTTGACCACTTGGCCGACGGTAACTTGGGACCTAGATTGGGACTTTGTAGAGTCTTTCCCAAGGATCCGAATCTGCATGGTGTTTCTGCCGGCCCTGAGTATAGCTTGTACGGCATTCTTGTGGAATATTCTTCCTTGATGATTTCTTCAGCAGCTCTAAAAATGTGTCGTAATGAGTAGGGAGTGCAGGGAGGTTCTGAAGATATGTATCCAGATCTATGGCAAACTGCTCACAGTTTACTTTCTTCAGGTTGAAAGTCTGCAGAAGGGAACTTTGCGAGGAGTGATGTTTACCACGGCATCAGGCCATTTGCAACATTGATATTTATCATATAATATTAAATTATTTAACCACTACCAAAGCAGCAGCAACAAGAATATCAATGTTTAGCAACCTACGTGTATACTTTGGCGGAAATGAAAGAAAAATCAGACTCTACATATTTTTATTAAAACTTTTCTGGTGTAAAATGAGCCGTTACCATGACAACAGGCAATTTGCAACATTGATATTTATTAATAAACTCAAGCGTTCCCATTATCATGCTAATTAATTCATGCAGAATAATTACGTAATTTTGGTTTTGTTTTTGGTTTTGGTCATGTAGATTAGTTCGTTTTTTATTACTTTAATAAGTTGGTATTTGGTTGCCATGGCAATGGTCTGAGATGGTACTTACATATTTACCAAACAAGCATATTTATTTTTAGCAACCTAAACTTAGCGGAAATGAACGAAAAAAATGTGACTCTATATGTTTTTATCAAAATTTGTTTTTTTCTGAGAAAAATAAGATGTTACCATGGCAACGGGCCATTTGCAATATTGATATCTATCTTTAAATTCATTATCAAGGCAACATCAATTCCTATCATTCAATTAAAACTCATGCATAACACTTATGTAGTTTTTATTCTAAATGAGTGGGAAAAACCCAACGCATGTAGATTACATGTACATGTAGGTCGCTTTTATTGTATTTCTCCCCATTGTCGTTTTTTACCATGTTATATCTTTTTTTTTCACCAAATTAGGTATTATTTGGTTGCCATGGCAATGGAATGAGAGTGCATTTATACATTAAGCAAAAACCACTCCTAGGTTTAACACCCTACAGGCAGGGAAAATGAAACAAAAAACAGATTCTACAACTTTAAATCAAAATTTTTACTTTTCTGGAGGAAAAAATAAGCCGTTACCATGGCAACGGGCCAATTGGAACCAATTTGATGATCTTAAATATGTTTTAATTTCATTTGTATTTAATTGGAACCCTGAAATCAATCTATTGGCTAATTTATATCATGTTTATCTACCATTTACAGGGGAATACATACAGTTTTTGATAAATTAATCCGTTGCCATGGCAACGGTCGAAGACGGCATTTATAAATTTGGCAACAAGCAGATTCGTAATCAGCACCCTAAAAATAGGGGGATAAGCACAAAAAATCAGATTCTACAGAAAATTTTTGGAATTTTTACTACTTGCCGCCTACTATAAGTGAAGAATCTACTTGCATCTTAATTCTTAACCCTAACTAGGCCGGGCTTTTTTGGCTGTTCTGTGGCCGGGGGGGGGGGGGGTTGATTCAACCCCCCCCTGAGATCTCGGCCGCCGATCGCGCGAGTGCCGCAAAAATTTGCACGCTGGTAGTGTGCGATGTAATCTACAAGGCTGTATGGTAAAATTTTCCAAAATAATGAGATTTTATTTTATATGAATTAAATATGCTAATTTATGCATAAATCATACTGTTTGCTCTAATTCACTAAACAAAGCTCCTAGAATGCTAATTTTTGGTAAAAATATTCTTTGTAGCATTTTTAACAATCGCAATTGAAAAAAACTTCGGTTTGGAAATCAATTTCTTATGTATTTTATTGTTTTATTAATTTCTTATGTATTTCTTTGTTTTTCAACCTTTTGTTTTTCTTTGTTTTTTTCACCACATTTATTGCACAACCTTTTTGAAGCATAATTATGCTAAAATCAATTGATTTCTGCTGTTAAAAGCAAAAATAATCATATCTTTATGAATAAGATGAGAAAACTCAATTTGCATTGACTTTGTACACAAAATCACGTTTTGGAACAATTTTTGGTCTGACATGCACTTCAAAAATGTTGCGTAATTTCGGAACCGCGTACCCGGGCGTCGCAAATTTGGTCTCAAAAGATGCGCGAGACTTGAAAGTATAAACTATGTGAGTAGCGCGGTAAAAAAAATTTGCGCGGCGAAATGATCGCAGAAAATGTTGAGGGGGGGGTTGATTCAACCCCCCCCCCCCCCCCCCCCCCCGGTCAGTTTAGGGTTAAGTTGTGTTTAGGAAAATTCTTTTAGAAATTGGCCTCTGCACCAAACTGATAGAAGATATCTTTACCACAAAGTCGCTTGCTAGACCTGGGGAGAGTTTCAAGAAAGGACTTGTCGGACGTTTTACCCGACAAGTCCCATTTTATCCGACATTTACCATAGTAACAGTGCCTCTCAGCCAATCAACATCAGGGAAAGATGTCAGATCTGACAACTTGTCGGACAAAAATGTTGATGAAACGGTCACCTGGGGAGCATTTCATGAAAGGACTTGTCGGAGGTTTTGTCCAGCAAGTCATATTCTATCCGACAGTTTCCATAGTAACTTCTCAGCAAATCAAAATCAAGGAAAGTTATCAGATCTGACGTATCAGACAAAAATCTTCATTAAATGCTCCCCTGGATCGAGGGTGGCATAAAGATATTGATGATTTGCCACAAAGTACAAAATAGTTATAATTGACCTACATTGTATTTGCTATAAATCAGTCAAATGACATGATTCCAGTAGCTTTTTTCACAAATTGTTAATGGAAATCACTATTTTTTAAATGAAATGTTCCTACGGACCGACAAAAACTCATATCACCATACTCAAGAATTAAAATTCTGTTAGATGATTTGATATCATTTCCATTAGAGTTGGTTATGACCTCAGGTCGGAGGTGAAAGGTCATGACTTACTTGCACTGTCCAGTGAAGAAGTCACAGTTGAGGTCATCATTGTCCACACCTCGGATGTCACACTCACAATCCTAAAATAAATAAATAAATAAATCAAATAAGACAAACGAAAAAAAAAATTTGTTAAAATAATTTGAAATAAATAAATTTATAAATCAGGAAGCATCTGGGAGATCCATAATTTTTTTTACTTCGTTTATCCCAATTTCTAGGTTTATAACTGAGTACACTAAAATACATACTACTAAACAATTACTAACTGCTATAGGAATCATCTCCATCAATACTGTTTGCAAAAGCCCATCTAATGCATTGGCAAAGGGTCAATAATTACACTTCAATATCATCCAACATTCCAGTCTCACAAATGTGCAGTGGACATTGAATTTCTTTTGTTTTTTTTAACCGTATATCGCTAATGTTAATAATTATTGTATGTTTTTCTGCCATTTCTCAGTAATGATTGTAATTCCTAGAGCGTGGAATGCGCTTCCCAAAACCATCCTTGACGCCCCTTCATTGGCGGCCTTCAGGGGGGCGCTTCCAACCAACATCTAAACCAAGGAACTAGATTTTTACTTGCACAAACAGCACAATGTTTTAAAAGCACCAACAAGTATGCACTGCAGATGAGCACCCAAGATATTTCCTTAGCACTACATCCTGACTTATGGATCCTGCTGAGTATCGTCGTAGAAGTACAAGTGTACTTTTATTGAGAAAGGGTCTTTTGAGCACTAATCTTACAAATTTGTGATTGGAAATCCAAGAGCTATATAAACAAAGATTAAAATCCTGAATTTGAAGACATTCAAATGCTGAAGGGGTTTTCAAAACAAAAAAAGATATCTTATTTTGATTCATTATGTGAAAACTTACCACACATCCGACAATAGGATGGTACCCGTAGGTCTGGGGTGCGCAGGTGTCACAGTTGGCTCCGGCCACGTTCTCAGGGCAGATGCACTCTCCCGACACCTCGTTGCAAACTCCAGACTGGCAGGTACAGGCTTAGGACAAGAAGACGTTGAAAACAAGTTTGAAATTAAACCCTCCATTGGTTCTAAGTTACTTCTTTTAATGTTATTCATTGTGAAAAAAAGTTGTCAGATCCGACAACTTGTCGGACAAAAATATTGATAATTTGTTCTCTAATATGGATGCATGACCCAGGTTTAAATTTGATCCCTTTAATAAGATTATTAAGTTATTGTGAGAACAAGATATTCATTGTATATAATGTAGCCTTTGACTACTGACCTCGTGACCTCAAAATTTCATCAGATCATCATCACTTCCAAATGCATAAATGAACCAAGTTTGAAATTACCTTCAAACAGACCTTTCGTAATTGTGAGAATTAGGTTCCTTTGGGTATGTTTTCTACTTGTAGTTCACATGAAAAGTTATGAAGCTCTAAAATAGTCATGGCTTGAGGAATTCATGAAGTGAATTTATTGAAAAAAAATTGGGATTAGATAGACAAAAAAGATATTTTGTATGTACATGTACATGTACCTGCCCCATCTATATAGTACGACTGTACATAAAATGAGTGTCTGTGAGAAGTTTGAATAATGTACATGTATACACCCTAGAACATACATGTAGTATACAAATATACCAAGCTTTGAGTAAGTAAGTATATTCATCCAAGGTTGGACTGGCATTACTATTTTTCCTGAGGGGTGAAGCCCCGAGGGAAAAAATAGTGATTTTGCCAGTACAACCGAGGATGAATAATTCCCACTATACTTTCGAAATAAAGGCCTGGTATATTTGTTTTATATCCTACTTTGATAAGTTAGAGCAATAGATCTTGATAATCTAGTTCTTGTACTCTTAGTTTATCCTTTTTTAAATCTGAACCAAACCAGCTGCGCTGACTGACCTACTTTTCCTGAAGCGCTTAGCAACGTGCTCAGTGCCGGGAACGTGTATTAGTGCTTGCGCCATCATGATCTGTGACGTCAATAATGGAATAGTCTACTATTCCATCATTGACGTCATGGAATAGCATATTTTCTTCTGTGGGCGTTTCATTTTCGACATCATCGCAAAATAGTGCGAATATGTTTGGTCACATGATGCTATTTAAACCAATCAGCACACAGGATTTAATTTATGTAGGATATAATACAATCTATTTCGTACCTCTGCAATAGGGGAAATCGTAGTATCCGACGGCGCACTTGTTGCAGCGACGTCCAACGATGTTCTGTCGGCACTGGCACTGACCGCCGAGCTCGTCACAGTTGAAGCTAAGAGAACCCTGGCTGTCACAATCACACTCCGAAGCACCGTAGTTGAAGGCAGACGAAAGCGAGAAGACGGCTTCACGACAGAATCCAGAGGATTCGGGACTGTACGGAAGAAGATTTATTGTCAATTATTTCTTTGATAATTATAATAATATGAGGTATTTATATTGGTTGAAATCAAGTTCAGTGTTGACCTCTTGGTGTTGGTGTAAGGTCAATTATAACACCAAACATAAAATGAAGATGGTCCTGAAAAGTCACTCACTAGGTGTTGAGCTGTCAATATTGTGATCTGGATTATTTGTTTTTAACTCAGAATAGGTTTTGGAGCTAGGAAACGCAATCCAATATGTGCCTCCAACACCAACACCGACCTTGAAATCACCCATTGTGTGTATATATATCCACTTTGTTACATGCCCGGGGCACTCTTGCATTACTCATAACTCCAATCATGCACAGAGTAGACAAGGATAGGAAAAAGAGCATGTATGAAGCTATCGATAGTACACCTTGCATGCATATGGCATCCCGTGGGTTAAATGTGAGGATTTCAATCTACAATTATCTAATTTCAATTTCAAACAAATATATATAAAGACCGATTTTGTGTAGTAAATCAGGAAAATCAATCCAGATATTATAAATATACATATCAACCTATAACCCCTCCCTTCCAATTTCAACATGTCCCAGGCTTTTTCTAGGCAGGTTTCCAATGAGGCAAATGGCATCTTTGTAAGCGTACAACTGACGCACAGAAAGCGGACTTATGGGGCGGGATATGCACACACAGCGACTTTTTATATACTATATGAGGTGTATTACGTAAGATGCATTAGTACAGAATAGGTAGAAACATCATTTCATTGTCGTAAATTAAGAATCAAATTTAGCAGCTACGAAAGGGGCACCAGGCATGCATACATAAAGCTGTGCGTAACTGATGAAAAGCTTCATAAAACACAGCTGACAACTTGGTCAAAGCCGACATCTTTCATATGTTCTTTTTACACGGGTTGCTGCTCACCTGAAGTAGAAGTCGTTGGCACTGCAGTACTGGATGAACTCTCCTGCTCGGTCCTGAGGGTTGGCGTTGATGAGATCGGGTGTGTACATCTCAACCGGGATGATCATGATATCGTCCTGGAAAGGTTCAAATGAGAGACATTTGGAACAATGATGCAGATTAAGACGAGTTGATATCCACACCAGAAGGCAGGATTCGGGGGGGGGGGGGGGGGAGGATATACAATTTACGATAAACAAAATAATGACTTATAATGACTTATAATAACTTATAATGACTTATTGTTCAGACATGTATTGTATGTAAATAGTTTTTGTTGTTCTGCTCTGAAGCGCCTTGAGCATCTAATCAAGATGGAAAGTGCGCTATACAAATCTCATGTATAATTTATTATCATTAGGCTTGCATTTATCACATTAACATGTTTTGATTTATTCCTGTAAGGGTTGACAAAATTGGTGGCTGCAACTTCAGTGGAGCCCATGTAATATCAAATGTCATGGGATAGGAGTGGTGCAGCTAAAATAAGGGTACATGTAGCACATCCTAGCACCTAATAGCACATTCACTACAACATCCAACTTCATCATAACTTAAGTACTCATTTAACTGCTTGGAAGAGCGATGACACAACATCTGCTCCTGCGCCAATTTCTCTGAGCTTTACTTCATCTAAGATGTAGGGTTAATGTTACAATAGGGTGTTATGTTAGGTTTAGGGTTAGGTATAAGGTAGGGTATAGTGTTAAATCCACGGCCGAAGGGCAGTGCGTGAAATTTATAACGGAGCAACTGTTGCCAGAGCAGATGTCATGGAACTGGAAGAGCACACAGCAATGTTTCAAGATGAAATATCAGGGTTTCCACAGAAATTGTAAAAAATAGAATTCCATGACTTTTCTATGACTTTTCCATGACTAAATTGCTGCTTTCCATGACTTCCTGTGACGTCCCAGTAGTTGGGATGTCACAAAACTGGAAAAAATGGAAATCATGAACACCAATTATAATAGCAGAGTATGAGAGTTGCAAGACGCGACAAACTGGAATGCTGCCATAGCCAAGAGGTTAATGCAATTCCATGACTTTTCACAAATTTCCCAAATTCCCTGACTTTCCATGACCACAAATTTTTCCAGGATTTTCCATGAATGTGGGAACCCTGAATATGCACAGACTTACGATCCACAGTTGACGGTCACCTCCGTCCGGCAGCGTGACCTGGATTCCTTGGCTGAGGTCACTGAGTTCGAAGACGTTGCTACCGTCGGGTTTGGTGACGACGACACGGCATCCGGACACATGGGGGCAGTATTTAGCATTGAAAGTACCTGAAAGGAGACGTGAGTGTGGTTATTGTACACTTTGATATCATCCATTATTCATCCTCTCCTCCATGGGGTTACATACTTCATTTATAATACTGTGGTTCTGATTTTTGTCTTTCTACAAGTGTATCATGGGTTCAAATCCTACCCTGTGTGTTTATTTCCTTCAGCAAGAAATTCATCTATACAGGACTTTACTCAATTTCGGCAGCATAAATAAATGAGATTGGGCACAAATGTATTTGCTGATGAACATTACATGTATCAGCTGCCTTGCTAAAGCTAGGGTAATTATCCCACATTATTGTAGAGACTTGTGACAAAGTAAGTCGCTAAATAAGAAAAAAACACATGTAATTACTGCTTATTCTTAACATTATCAACACAAAAGATGAGAGATTGACTTACCTTCGCCATCAAACTGGCCGACGACCCTGAAGTTTGCGTCGTAGGACTGTCCGTCCGGTTGATAGTAGTGAATGACAAAGACAACCTCTCCGCTGTTAGGCACAAGATCATCGTCATAAGATGCAGTGTTCTGTAAATTCAGATTCAGGAAACAGTATTAAATATGGATAGACTATTTTTTTTTCTCAAAATGCCTGATCCCAGGTTAGTGCATTCGGAATTTTATCTCATTAGTACAATGTACCCGCGAAAAAGACAGATTGTTATGTGTAACTTAATAAGTAAATAAGCCTTTAGCAAATGACGTACAGTATAATTCAATTTCCCCATGGATCCAGACTTGCGCTAACCTATAAAGATCACTGTTCTGCTAAAATAATAGGACTCAAAGAAAATGTCAACCACGAAATTGAGATGAAGCACAAAAATACAATATGAAACATTTAAAGGACAAGTCCACCCCAACAAAAAATTGATTTGAATAAAACGAGAAAAATCCAACAAGCATAACTATAACCATTATTTAACATTTTATGGTTCAGTCAAGTTTGTCCTTATTGTCAAATCTGTAAAAATTGAAATATTGTATGATTCAAACAATAAAAAACAAAAGAAATAGTGAGTGAGGGATATCATCGATTCTCTCATTTGCACGTGACTAAATTGTGCATAACTATTTTGTAAAAAAATAAGCGAAACTTTAGAATGTATGATTTTTCTTTTTTTATTCAAATCAACATTTTTCTGAGGTGGACTTGACCTTCAAAAAAAATGTAAGACTCACCTCATTATCATTCGAGAGGTAGATAACGGTCGGTGATGGGTTGTGAATGTTTGGTGGTAGGGGTACGTTAGGATCCGTTTCGCCATCGAGGAGAATGGTGTTTGGTGGTACGGGGTAGGTCGACGGTAGACACCTACAAAACAACAAGAAACATCAATATTGTTATAAGCTACCAAAATGACTGCCGTTTACATCACATGGGTCAGATGCAGGATAACATGGGCAAATTCATTTCTTTCCTATTTCTTCCATAGAATAATAACAAAAATCTGTATTTCATAACAAATGAAAATTCTTTTACATACATATACAATTATTTTTACAATTAATTGGAAATCTATGAAAACTCTATTTTGTGATAAAAATAAATTGATATATTACTGTTTTATGAACAAATATTGTTATAATTATAATCATATCGCTGTATATATTGTGACACAAATGTTAATTTCAAGTAAAATAAGTACATTAATGAATTCAAATTCATATAAAATACATCTTCAACACATACGATTTAACATGTTTTCTGTCATGAATGGGTAAATTTATTACTAAAGGAAATATGCCATGGCGAGGGTTCAAACCTAAGACCCTCTGATTGAAAGACAAGGGTCGGGACCACTAGATCATAAAATGAGGCATATCTGACCCCCATAACATAAAGCTTAATAGTGATTGATCAAGTGACTGATTTATACACTTGATCATATATAATAATCAATGAAATCAATCATAGAAATCAGACCCACAATTAATCGCTAAGCTTTATGCTACGGGTCCCTGATGTAAGTTACTCCATTAAGACAGGGTCGTGTATCTTCAAGCCTGGACCCCGTAACATAAAGCTTTGCAATTGATCATGAGGCTGATCTATGATTGATCATACACAATAATCAATGCAATCGATCGTAGAAATCAGACCCACAATTAATCGCTAAGCTTTATGTAACAGGGCCCTGATGTCTTTTCTAATATTACATGTATTTGAAGCTGATGCATCAACTATTGAATCAATCAATTATTAATATCTATTTTATTAAAGGACATATGAACCATCAGCCTTAATAGCCCCATCTCAAGTCCTCAACTACTCAAATCTGGCCAGTTTCATTACCCATAAAGCAACATTCAGAGCACAGTATTCACTGCTCAATACATTTACACCTCAATTATATTACCAAGTACAAAACAAGTCCTTTTCTTCTAAAAAACATTTCAGTTTCTTTACTCAGATAAACTATCGGCCAATTTATTCTCTTCTTTTATTAATAGTTATCTCAAGAGGTATATTTCAAGACTACTATTCAAAACACACAGTCAATGAGAGACAAAAAAAAACAAGTGTTGGTCAGTTTGCTCCACCTTTAAGCAGAGCTGTCAACCTGTACAAGAAAATTGCATTTTTATTTTAAAAGCTGAAAATCAGTATTTTTCGTGAGAAATTGCGTATTTTCAAAGAAATACCAAGAGGACAACTTAGATATCAGTATTACTTGGAAGCTCTTTTTAAGCATATTGGAAAGAAGCAATACTCACTCTCCATCGGCCGTGCGGACACACTCAAGGGTTGGTGTAACAAAGTCATATGAGAAAGATTCCACTGGGATGGCGATGACACGGCTCTGGGATGGCGGGGGAGAAACATCAAATGCAAAAAGAAATTAGAAAGGTGGTTTGTTATCACTTGGTCTAACAAATGGTTTTACTTCTCATATTGTCTTACACCATCAAAGCTAAACCTACTTAGTCTTATTTTATTATACAAAATTATTATTATTTCATATATCCATACCTGTGTGTATATGTTTCCCTGTGACAATATAAGTTGCAACAATGATTATCTTTCACATTGGATAAGTAGTCAAATTTGTAATTACAATTTTGGAGGGAAACTTTTGAATAAATATGATTTCATATATTATATTACACATTGAATAAGTAGTCAAATTTGTAATTACATTTTTGGAGGGAAACTTTTGAATAAATATGATTTCATATATTATATTACACATTGAATAAGTATTCAAATTTGTGGTTACATTTTTGGAGGGAAACTTTTGAATAAATATGATTTCTTACACTAAAATACAAAAGAATAAGCGGGAAGATGACATCATCAGTCAGCTCACTGGATATTCATGAACAAATGCATGGATATGTTTCAGTAAAAAAAAAAGAAGCAAATTATGAATTGTCATTACTTTCTTATTCCTTGTCTGACTTTGATGAAATTTTCAGTGTTTTTTTTCGTCTCATTTTACTATATGCGTTCAAATCATATTCCTTTCAGCCTGGAGTACCCCAGGCTACTTAAAGTGATTGGTTAACATTGGTTTGACTTTTAAAAAATCTGAGCTAGAAGGTCACACTTGTCACCTGTGTCTGTAATATGTTACAAAAATGAAGCCCAGAAAAAATTGCGTTCGAAAATAATTATTTAGTGCTTCAAAAATTGAAATATAAAGTGACCGAAAACACCATCTTAATTTCATCCCATACACTTATGTGTACTATTTAGGCGTCTATAAGACGCCTATTTACAAAATCGGGGTTTGCCTTGTAGTTTTAGCTTTTCATTCTCAATAATGGTTGTTTTAAGGGTTTATTAGTTCTAATACATGCACTTGTACACATGTTTCATCTTGGTTTGAGAATTTTTTAAGTCGGCTGCTCACAAAGTTAAACAATACCTTTAAACTTCTTTTTTTATATCAAATCATGTTCATGCTCAGCTTTAACTTACTATTGAAAGCATGTAAGGCGATCCGATCTTGGTAAGCTGAGCGTAAGGCATGACCTCCTGGATGTCAAAGACTTTGACACGGTTATCATCATCCAGAACGATGGCTCGACATCTGCAAAAAAAAAAATCAAACATAGACGAGAATATAAATGTGATATTAAAAATTGCAGTGTTGGTCAGAGAGACCCAAGTATATAAATGCCCATTAATTCTATGTGCTCTGGGGGCCGTTGCAGAGAGAGTTGCGTTTAAACGCAAGTCCAAAAATCAATCGCAAGTCCCAAATGCGCGTTGTTGATTGGTTGAAAATCAAGTTGCGCATGATTTTTAGAGTTGCGATTGATTGCAACTCTTTCTGCAACGGGCCCCAGGTTGCATAAGGGGATTTCTCTGCAGACGTGACGCATGAAAATGTGGTGGCATGGTCATTTTTCGACAGATTTTGTTTTTAGATCAATGCTTGTTAACAGAATGAGATACAGTTTACATTTACAGGAACTCTTTTCACCTTAGGCTCACACTAAAGAAAAAAAAATCATACGAATGATCATATCTTCAATTTATCCAAGAGCTAATAAAATAGTACATAGATTAATAGGCTTTATACTGAACTTCAGAAAGAGTTGAACGATCCTTTTTTTTTTTCAATTTGAGTAAATGCACTCCTGATGAAACAGTTAGAATGGTTCCATCTGTGAATGAGTTCACATATCAGAAGTAGCCAAAATGTATCATCATATGCAAAAATGATAAAAATCCTATCAGGTTTTCAGATCTTGTATTCACAGATTCTGAAGGATGGACAAACACCTGAAAGAGATGATGCACCAAACACCCATAGGAGCAGAAGCACATTAAGTGTTGCCAATTTGCCATCTCTTTTCATTTATTTCATAGTAGTGATCAAACACTTACAGGAATGAGCAATCGTTGAAGATGAGTTCTCCTTGTTGGGTATCTTGGGAACCATAGACGTCAAGGAGACCAGAATTCTGGCCGGGTCCACCACCGTAGTACTCGAAGATGATCACATAGCGTCCTGCTCGGTCGATGGGGAGATCGATGCCATAGATGTTCTACGATGGGATGGGACATGAATAAAGGAGTATAAACATAATGAAAGGCTGCACAACATTGTATATTTGGGCGTAATCATCATCATCATCATCACCATCATCACAATCAGTATTCATGATTATAATCTTCATCACCATCTTTATAATAATTATCATCACCATTATCACCTTCATCATCATCAGCATTATCATCATCTTTGTTGTCGTGCTTGTCATCATCAGTATCATCCACGAGGCCATTCTAATCTCATCACCAATGTTACCTTCCATCATTATCATCATCATCACCATCAACATCTATCTCCCTCATCATCATCATCATCATCATCGCCATCATCACCTTCATCATCATTAAAATCACCACCACCATTATCATCACTATCATCGTCATCATTGTCATCACTATCACCCACAAGGCCATTCTAATCTCATCACCAACGTTACCTACCATTCATCCTCATCGTCATCATCATCATCACCACCATCAACATTACCATCTAATATAATAATAATAATAATAATAATGTGGTTCTTATATAGCGCATTTCAGACCTGAAAGGACTCTCAATGCACTTTACAAAAATAAAAATTATACAATATAAGGAATTACTTAGAATAACAATTGGCAACAGCAACATTAATCAGTTACATACATGTATGGCATAAGTATTTGGAAAGGCCTATCTCCCTTATAATCACAATCATCATTATCATCATCATCATCATCATCACTATCATCATCATTACCATCATCACCATCATCACCATCACAAGACCATACCTGGTTAACATCGACAAGGGCCATGCTATCCAAGCCCAGTTCCTGCATAATGAGATCATCTCCAAACCTCTGGACCGGGTAGCGTCCTCCGCCACCATCAACTGAATAGCCGTCAACACCAGGAGCTACGTAGAACTGGTCCACCTCGGGAAAGACATAGAAGTTACATCTGTTGGAAGACACACAATAATAATAATAATAGTAGATGGATGGCAGGACGGATGCAATAAAAGTGATAAATACATGGCTTACTATGAAACAAATACTAAATGTCAGAAATCTATAGATATTAGAAGTTTGTCTCAGGAGTTTTAAAAGTAGGTTATTTTGTTTATTCTCTTTTCTTTCCTCTGAGGGCGGTGATTTGTTTACCATGTATAAGTAAAGATATCACATAAGAGGTTATTCAAAATTTACGAAATATTTGATTCATTGATGGATCCCATGAGCAGGGAAGAATAAGAATTGTTTAGTCAAACTATAAAGTGAAATCACAAGAATACTATGTGTTAAAACGGGATTGTAATCAATTTAAATAAAACATTCGTAGATCAATCTCTCAGGATTAACGCAAAGGAGCGAGGTCAACAAAAGGACTCAACTTGCACGTATGTATTATGAAATGCACAAATTTCCATGACTTGACCCCCACCTCGCACATGAGAATATATAAAATGTAACATAAATCTTTAAAGCAGAAACGATCGGATAGTGCCATCTCTAGTCCTCAACTACACATCCTGTGCACGTATCCTGACCCATTATGCTAGTGTAGTCTAGTAATATAGACCCAGTTGAATGATAACATGCTAATTAACTACTCAACACATTTATATCGCAATAATTATGTTACCAAGTAGCAAAACAATTACTTTTCGTCTCAAAACATTTTCATTTTTTTCTATACATATACAATTATAGGTCAATATATTCTCTTTGGTATTAGTAGATATCTGAAAACGTATATTTCAAGACTATGTATTTATAACACACAGTCAATGAGAGACCACACACAGTTCACTCCCCCTTTATTATAATTGAGATATTCTAACCTTTGCTGAGGAGTACCGACGATGCAAGGCTCGGTCGTATGCTCTTGAAGAATGGTTGCCTCGTAGAAGTCAGATGGAAGAAGAACAACATAATCCTGTTCAATTTGGAAAGAATGAAAAAAAATATATAAATGAGTAATACACGAGTCAGAAAATTCAAAATATAGAATTTTACAATAACACCCTCTTGATGTAAAAGGAATTAAATAAATTCTTTGTGGCAGGCAGAATGTTTAAGTGTAAATAAGCTGTAAATAGCACATGAAAGAATGCAGACTGCAACTATCAAACTCGACACACATAATAAAATTTGCAAGAATCTTAACTCCGGAGGGGGCAGACAAAACAAGAAGACAAAGATTTGTCCTGTTTGTTATGACCCTAAGAGGAAAAGTTACTTACATGAAGATAAACAGAAATTCAGAGTTGGTAGGAGAATGAGTAACCAATTTGCTGAGGAATTTACCTCAACTTGAAAGGAAAAGTCAATAAATGGCATTTAATACCTCGATACAATAGCTATCTGCAAAACGGTCACAAATAAAGGTTTTATTGAAGTAAAACTGGGAATGAAATTATGATTTCACAATAAAATAAATTCTTAAGTTGGTTGTGCAGTCAAAAAGTGAGAGACTTACGATAAGGATGCCCTCTGGTGCCTCGATGGCGACAATCCATGAGCCGGGATTCAGCACAAAAGGTTTGATGACTCCGCTTCCCTCGACAGTCACGAACTGAGGATTGACCGTGCTGACGAAGATGATACCACTGCTCTGCTCAGAGGCTTGAACTGAAAATGAAATATGAATATTCATTAGGTATTTACAATTATCAATTTATGAATAATACTCTATAAACACACATACAAATGTTGTCTGAGTTGGGGAACATTTTGGTTTCCCCATGACTTCTATGGTAAAAAAAATACATAAACAGTGTAATCAATTTAATGCAGGTAGGCATATACATGTATGTGGTATTTCCAATAGAACAATACATGATGAAAAGATAAGTTCCCAGTATCGATCCCTGAGGAACACACCTTGTGATGGGTCAGCAGGTGTAACAGTCATCCTGCCTCGGGTTGGTCCACCGGCATTGGGGTAGTAGTATCGCAGGATGATTCGGTAGATGCTTGGGGATTCAACAGTGACTGGAATACGGATTTCAGGCTGTAAGAACAATTCACATAAATTCATAATTAAAATAATGCAATCCCAACAAGTCTTGTTTTGTCTTTTTCAAACCACAACCTACTGAAACCAGTCAAAATGAAAGCTCTTGGGTAGATGCAGCTATAATTGAAAGAAATCTTGATTAACCATGAGAGTTACTTCATTCATCCGACCACATTTACATTATATGCATGATATTCTCAAAATGATTTGTGCTTCATATGAAAAGGTGTATTGCAGTCAAATTATCATGGCTCGGGTGGTTCAAGAAGTGAAGTAAAATGGCAAAATATGGGAGAATAGGGCTTACAAAGAAGTTGATTATTTTAAGAAATCACACAAAAGAAATGAATTCATTACCTGTATAGCAGACATGATGGCATAGCCAAGGTAAGAGAAGCCTGGGAACTCAAACCCATCGTAACCAAAGCGGACGCGACGGCCATTGGGTGTGTATCCATCCTCGGCCTCAAACTTCATCTGGTGAAGGTCCGGTACAAAGTGATTGGCTTCAGGCCTGGTGAGAAAACAGATATATTATATATCCAATTTCAAATTCAAATTTTGAAATTTCAAAATTAAAAAGTTAAAAAAGAAATTAAAAAAAACGAAATTTGAAAACTTCAATATTTTACTTTCATGTTCCAGTTCAAATCATAATTTTAATTCATTCAATTTCTAATTTTGATTTCAATTCAAACAACAATGGTCATTCCGATTTAGATTCAATTACAATTTCATTTCATTTACCCTAACTCGACCAGGCTCATCATCTCAGAGCTGCCAACCTGAACAAGAACATTTCAGTATTTCAAAAGCTGAAAATCAGTATTTTCTAAGAAATACCATAGGACAACAACATAAACTTTAGAAATTTGTTAAGGCCTGGTAAGAAAACAGATATATTAATATATATCCAATTTCAAATATCAAATTCAAATTTAAAAATTTCATAATTCAAATATCGATTCCTTTAAATGTATCTGCATTCATTTTCTGTTTTTGAATTCATGTCAAACATGATGACCAATTCGACTTAGATTCAATTTCATTTTCATCAATCTTAACTAGGCCTGCTTCATTATCAATTCAGAGCTGCCCATGTGGACAAGAACATTTCAGTATTTTAAAAGCTGAATATCAGTATTATTGGCACCATTTTTCTAAGAAATACCATAGGACCACATAATAATGGCACTGAAAATCAGTATTTTGCGTGGAACCATCAGTGTCATTCTCATTTTTTTAGTACTAAATACTGAAAGTCAGTACTAGTTAGCAGCTCTGTATCACCACCACCACCACAATTGTCACTGCCACCACCACCATAACCACAACGATCATCATTGTTGGAACTATTAAACTCAAGATAGTTTGCTTACATGTCACAAGTGACTCCGGTCACCCTAGGCCTACACACACACTGTCCTGTTTCCTTGTTGCAAGCGGCATGCACAGATCCTCCTACATCACAGTTACAGTCTGAAAAAAAAATAATAATAATAATCCACTTTTATATAGCGCTTAATACATCGGGACGACATGTCCAAACGCTTTACAGATATATTATTACCCCGGTCATCAGATTCAATCAGTCATTCCCGCACACAATGTATGCACATCCTCCACTCCCTGGGGGAGTATTCCAGTCAGTCGCCGGTGAGGCGCACACAGTACTGGACAAGCTAAAATGACTTTCACATCCTACTGGGTACCCATTTAGCACCTGGGTCGAGAGTGGCAAAGTGTGGATTAACGCCTTGCCAAAGGACGCCAGACCGAGGTGGGATTCGAACACACGACCCTCTGTTTACAAGGCGAGAGTCAGAACCACTACACCACGCCTCCTCCACCAAATACAGCAGGAAGTTATGATGTGACAAGGCTCAGCGATTCTTATAGAACTTTGTCACATTTTCTTAACCCTGTACTATTGCTAACCCCATACTATCGATAACCTATGTGCTGTCCTTAACCCCGTACTACAATTTTTCCTTTTCTCACAGGCCAAATTTTCTGCCTAACCCTGGCTAAGGAAATGCCTGCTTTTCTCACACAAACTTCAGGAAGCCTGGACTAGTGGTAGCCATTCATGACATGCTACTCTCTGACTGGAAAAAAAAAATAATAGGCATTTATATAGCGCCACCTTTCTAGAAATATTCTATTCCGAGGCGCGATGTTATTATTATTACCCCGGCTTTAGCTCGAGCTGCCTTTCAGCGCTCAAGCATTCAAGGAATTAATCCTGCCGGGTATCCATTCACCTCACCTGGGTCGAGTGCAGCACAATGTGGATAAATTTCTTGCTGAAGGAAATTACGCCATGGTTGGGATTCGAACCCACGACCCTCCGTTTCAAAGTCAGAAGACTAATCCACTGGGCCACAACGCTCCAATAGACCAGTTCGTAGTTACATCAGGGACAATTCTGGTCAAATGACCTTTCATTTTAATATTTCATTATGATAGGCAGATTTCAAAGCAGGATATAACATGCATGTCTTACAAAACAGGATGAAGAAATTGAATTATACCAGGTGACTAGAATAGCACACCATTGAAGACTCCATGAAGGTATTTATTGCATTTCTACTTTGAATGCATATTATAGCATGTTGTACAATGTACTTGGCAAACTGCAGTGAAATACCAGTCGTGGATGCATTTTTGTTCTTTGTGGATGCAAATGAAAAACACAATTGAAAAGAATATATGAATAATCAAGACACCAAAGTTGGTGCTTATTTCATTAAATTTTAAACCACCATTCCACTTTAGTACAAATAACCTTTCTCTGATCATGCGCAGAATCTTCTGATCATGCGCAGAATGGAACTACGAACTGGCTTATAGCAATGGCTCATTTGCCCCTAGGTCACACATGGAGCACCACAGGGATCCTTGGTTGGGCCGGTTTTCTTTTTTCACAGTAATCCTAAACCCCAGACTTTCACGCTTATCAAATTACCTTGGCAACCGATGGGGTTGCTGGCATCCAGGCGGTAGGTGCCATCTCGGCATTCATCGCAGGTTCGTCCACTGACTTGACCCTTGCAGTAACACTGACCGGTACTCTGTTTTGTCCAGAAAGAAACCAAACCAGCGAGCATTACAATTCATTCGAAATAAGTATAAAACAAGAATGTCTGAAACATAAATTTGATGAAATGTCAAAGTTTTTGGATGTACAATAAACATTATGTGACAAATGATTCCTGCAAAATATTAAGCAAAGATCCTATCCTGTCAACATATGCCCTCATGTCCTTATTTTTTTTTGCTATTTTCAGCCTTTTCAGTACTAATTTTTTTTCATGGCTTTGCCATTTCATGTTGCAAATAAACATGTGCATATATACTGTAATATAATGTGATAATGTGTTATATGTATATCTTTTTATATATTTTATTTATTATATATATTTATATAATTTTATTCATATGGAGTATGTTTTCCCCTTTAATACATAGAGTAGAATTCACTGAGCAAAATGCTGAAAATTAACTAGATTAACTGAAACCTTACCCCAAGTGTAAATGGAATAAAAAGACTTCACCCTGATATAGGGAACATAATATCACGCTATATGTAGAATATTATGAAAAATACACTTAATTGAGTAAATAAATAAGGAATGAGTTTTATGCAACATGCTAGTAAAATAGAATCCATAATTTGTAGGTAAGATGTCTATGTAAATACGGTACAAACATCTGATCAATCATTTTAACTTCTCTATGGAAATTACAATTCTTTGAGTGTTAACATACAATTAGCTGCTCACAAGTGATGTCACAAAATTTAAACTTTCAAAAGTTGTAACTATTATTATTTCATGGATATCTACCAGACCTCCATTAATGTCTCCTACAGATAATTCTTAATCAAAACAAAGTTGACTTCAGGGGGGACTGCCCCTTGAAAACAAATCTGACAAAATTCTGCCACCTTGTGTACAATCATCACAGAACATGTGAAATAATAATGACCATGAAAATATGTAAGTATGCTGGTGAAAAATCTGCCAATGTATGTGTTTATCATTTCTTGAACATTATACCCTCTTAAACAGTGAGTCGAGCAATACAAGTTTTTGAGACAGAACATAGGTGTATGTATGTGTGCAATTATAATATCATGATGCAATCACTTTTATTTTCTTTACAAATAATTCCACTCTTGGTCTTGATAGCGATAGTATGAAATAAATAGGAATGATTTCTATCACCAATGAAGGATTAATGAGAGAAAAAAAATCATCCCATTTTCTTTCCAAAAAAAAATGCCACTCTTTAGGTGATGATTTATATAAAGTATGAAATAAATAGCAAATGATTTCCATCACCAATTTCATGATTTCCGATAGAGAGAGAAACAAAACCATCGTCCCAGGGTAATACTTTTACCTCGTGAAAACAACACAATGAAAGCTAGAGGTGCATGATACAGTGACTTCTTCCGCACTTTCTTTTTCACTTCATCTTTTTCTAAATGGACTTTTCCCCCTATCATTTCCTCTAATATCATTACTGAGCTATAGAACACAAATGAAAACAAGTCTAGCAAATATCAAAAGCATGAGAATTCATATTTTTTGCAAAACTGCTCAGTGCAAAAAAGCAACAAAACTGCAGCTACTGCTTGTGCATTTCACACAATTTCCCTGTCAACCAGTGTTAAGCAAAAAAAAGGGGTGGGGGTAAAAGGGGGGGGTGGGGTAAAATGGGGGAGGGGTGGGCACAAGGAATTTGACATACCAGCTAGGATTGGAGGATGGTGGGAGTAAGGATCAACTATCTTGTGTTTTATCTTAATACAGATAACAATATTCACCAATCAAACAAGAACCTATATACAGTACAGGTTTGGGAGTCCGTCAGGGCAACTGCATATCACCAATCCTGTTTCTTTTCTAAGCACATGTAAATCTACTATGGAGTTTCAAAATACTAGACAGTTTGGATGGGGCACAAAACAGGGCATACACATAAAAACCAACTGAGACCACCATTTTGGCAATGTGCAAATAGACTGTAGGTTCTACTGAATTTAAAAAAAGAACTAAAGATTCACAAAGGAATTTAGCACAATGGGTACAGACTATGGGTAAGGTGGTAGGCAGAGGGATACCCGAAACAAGGATTTGACTACAAGTACATTTCCTTTTGAAAAATCAGTGTTGCATTGTCAACGAAAATGATAATTCTAAAAATGTTGTCCAAATGATCGAAAGCAAATTATTTTCTTGTATTTCGCTGCATTTTTAATAAACAAAGATTAAAGATAAACTTTTCTTTTCTAATCTCTACAAGTGTCACTTTTATTTTTCTTCCTCTTTTTCCGCTCTAGCTTTTTCTCTATCTCTCTCTTTGTTAGACTCAATGAATCAGGTACATGTACTTCTCCCCCTCCCCTTTAGTTATGTTCTCTACTTTTTTCTTTCTTTCTCTCCCTCTCTTTCTTTCTTTCTTTCTTTCTTTCTCTATCTCTTACCATAAATTACCATTCCATTTCTATGTCAAATTTCATGCTATCACACAGAGGACTTCTTGAGGTTTTGATTACATATGTGCAACCACGGTACAGTAATAAAGTGTGTATGTGTGTTGTGTGTTTTAGATACTTTTTCTTTAAACAAGTGATGAAATTTAACCCACCATACCAAATGATGGTTACACAAGTATATATTGATCTTGAATAATTGGAATATATATATATTTTCTTATATTTTTTACCCAAAAAAATGATGTTTTAAATTAAAATGAAATATATAACTTATCTATGAAATAATGTACATACAAACACAATACATAAAAGTAGATGTACAGTACATGTATGTGCATTATATAATAGCAGTAACTTGAAAAAATATATTTAAAAAAAAGAGAGTATAGGGAAAAAATGGGGCAAGGGCACTCGTATATTGTAAAAAAAAATTATAACTAATATTACTGAGAAATATAGAAAGGGTCAATATACAGTATTAATTATCAAAGATAAATATTTGGAAATCTAGGAAGTAGATTATTATGAATATGAGGCAAAAATATACACAAAATTTAATTCACATCACACGATGTATGTTTAAAATTTGTCAGATTGAAACAATTATTCTCCTTTATATTTCAAACTGAAAAAAACAGGCATGCAATACTTTATATTTTTTTATTAAACACAGCAAATATTCTCTTAGAAAGAAACTTTTACAATTATTTGTTTATATTTCTATGATCTACATCATCTAATAAGAGAATGAGAAGTAAGGGTAAAATTTATATGTATACGTTGGTTTTGAAAAAAAAATAGAGCTGAACACAGAAAGGTTAAATCTACACAAGTACAAAAATATACTTTTCTAAAAAGAAATTTACAAGTTTAAGTATTATTATCAATAAATCGGAATGTATGGACTTCTCAAAAATCTATTGTAAAATTAACTTCACACTTCCCTCCCTTTTGAAGAGCAAAATGTAATAAAAGATCAATTACATTTCAGTTGTTAATTCAGCACATAAGAGAGAAGTGATTAAAATTAAATTATCCATTAATCTCTTTCAAACTCAGAAATAAAGAACTAAAAACAAAATGGTTATAGTTACTTCAAAATTTGAGTAGAGTGGGAGGAGGATAAATCTAGGTAGATTATTTGAGAGTTTAGATCCTGCTCTACAAATAACATCATGAAGATGTACTTAAAATTCAAGATTGCAAAGAACTATTCATAACTTCTTATTATGAAAATATTCTAATGTAAGTTTTAGATTTCATACATGATAAAACTCTTTTTAAGTAATACCTTAAATGCAATGCATAACAAAATTATGCAAGATTGCAAATTTAAGCAAAACAAAAATAATGTCTGAAAGCAAAATATATTTGAAAAAAAAACCCAAGGGTAAACTGGCATGAAACTGGGCATGTGCAGAAAGCAACAGCAATAATTCTGCCAAGAATATCTTAATTTGGAAAAGAAAATCACCAAAAAATGCGGGTAAGGAATATAAAAAAAGGATCATTCTGAAAGACTGCACCCTCATGACCTTGGAGAATGAATAAATTCCTGTTTTATCCAAATATATCATTTGACCAGAGAGCCAAATATACGAAACGCAAAAAAAAATGAAAAACGCTAATAGCCTGCAAAAAATTATCATGACCTCTGTAGGATCCTACACATTAATTTGCAAATCTATGTAACAAGAACTTATAGCTCACATCCATATTGCTAATTCAAAATATGACCAGTAGAATGTCAAAGATTGTATTTCTTCTATCTTTAACAAAGGCAAACTAAAATTCTGAAAAAGCTAGGTTGAAATTAATTTAAAAAAGGTATTTCAAAAAGCAGAGTACTATCATCATTACAGAAATACAAACTGAAATACAGACCATCAAAAGTCATTATGCCGAGAATACCGAGGCATTCTTCAAAAACACCTTTTTGGGGAATAAATCCCTACAAGTCCAATTATCTAGAAGTTGATGTTGATGATTTTCAACAGGCTAACAAACTAAAAACATTATTAAAAATACAGTAATTAAAAAGGACGAGATCTATTATTATTACAGACCTCCAAACTGAAATAGAGATCGTCAAAAAATTATATAATTATAAAAAAAAAAATTTCTTCAAAATTTTCTTTAAAAAAACTACCTTATCACTATGTTGATGTTTAGCAGGGGAGTCTTTCATGGGGCACGTTCTCAGTGATTTTCACTGACAAATTTGCCCAGAGCCAATCAGATGCAAGGATTTCAGTAGCTTATAACAAATCCTGTTTTCCTCATGGCGTGAAATTCTTCCCAAAGGAGAGGGGGTGCAGTTAATCAAAACAGGGAGATACATCGTAGTATTGACAAACAATACACACAAGTAAAGATATACATATAAAGGGGGGAATATCATAGAACAGTGCAAGAGATATAGTAACAAGGTTTGACAGGGTCAAAGGTCAGTTATATATCTACAGGTCAAGGGTCAACATTGATTGTATTACCTTGTGCCACGGCGCATGGGCCTGGAGACGAAATTGTTAGCAAAGAACAACGGACAAAATTAAAGACGTGAAAACAAGACAGAGATATCAAGCCTCTCAAAAAAGATTTGGCAACTCAAGTTTGATTATTTTGGTCGTGGCAGGACCTTTAGAGTAATTGGGCATGTGATTGTTCCTGTTACAATTGAAGCCAATACTGTGTGATATGTCAGGTATGGAATTTTCACATCATTTATCACAGAAAAGATGAAGAGCTTGGATTGCACCATGGACAAGAGCATGGTACTATATTGAAAGATAAACATGCATTAATGGTTGAAAACGGCTTCCGATTCTTCAATAAACTGTGCAGTGAAATGATTTGTACATGTAACTCAAGAATTTTTTTTGTAAACTGTAACTTGCTATAAATTTTGGCCGTCCCCTTTCAGTTCCAAATAACAGTAAAAAAAAAAATTAATGCCAAGTCCAAAGCATCCATGTACATGTACATTGAAAAGTTGCAATATTCACTTTCCTTTTTCCAGTTGTGTATTACCATTCTTGACAGAAAATGGTCATTGAGCAGTTCACTGCATAACAAAAGAAGGACTCCATTTCATGATTATAGTAACTTTGCCATTATGCTATCAAATCTTAATTATGATTGGCTGCTCTACAATTCTTAACGTGACAATTGCAAAAATTCCATAATTGTATTGTGAAAAAGGTATCTATTTCTGAAAATTTCTGCTTTAGACCATGCCCCTTTTTTAATAGTCTACTGTCCACAGTCCTGCTCATATATGAAGGAATGAATAGGCCTATTAAGGTATGAAGATTTTGCACAGAACCAAACCCAAAATATTTCTGGCTTCATAGTCATCGGGTTCAATGATCATTCCATTTTGACAGAGATAGGTGTAAAATCCATCTAACTTTTGGTTACAAAACTTTTTGAGAGGCTTAGCCAACGTGAATTCGACATATAAAAGTTTCTTTATGATGAGAATAAAAAGAAACTGCTCCTGCTAATCGTAATGGTGCTTCGTGTAAAAAAAAAAAAAGCTCAGTGCTGTAAAGGAGACAAAATGTTAAGTAACAAAAACAACATAAAAAGGGGAAAATACAAACATTTTTCAAATTTTAACATATAATTCTAAAAACTTGGGAAGTAACAGAACAAAGAGAAAAAGGACAAAAATACCAAAACAGATATCTTCACTAATTAGTATAAAACACTACTGTTATTATGCCCTATCATTATACCACCATGAAATGATGCCGTCTGCCCTGCATCTAACCATTTTGTCTAATAGCGCGCATACTTGTTTCCACGTCAACGGCATAATCAGCATTTTTTAAATGCTCATCATAAATGCACTTCTCCAGAGTGCTTTTTGTGCTTCTTTATTAAGAATCAATAAAGCTGCAGTGCATATACTGTACATTAGGCCAGGGAGAAACTGGAACCATGATTCTAATGTTTTATCATATGTGCAAAAATGATGGTACATTGATTTGTTTCCCCAAACCGTTTTTTGGAGAAACGCTATTTAAACGCACATTTTTTAATTCATAAATTTCTAATTTCAGACGATATCGTTGATGGCAGTAAGTGACGGGGCTTGAAAATTAAAAATCCTGCTTTTCAAACATTATGCATCATAAGTGAAATATAGCTCAATGCAACATATACAGGCATCAACACTGATCATCAATAATTTTTTGTTAAAAGCGTAAAGAAAAACCCACAATCGATGCTAAAAATAATATTGACTGTGCCTTGAACAAAGAAAAAAATCTTCAGGAATAATTATGACATACATGTAAACACAAAAAGTGACCATAGCTTGAAATACAGTTAAAGTTGGTCCAGGAATATTTGTAAATCAATTTCTCAATACATTTAAAAAGGAGGTATCCTGGTAGTAAATATAAATCCTGGATACAATGGAGATTTCTGGGAAAACAGTGAAAAGGGGCAAAAATTAGTCTGAAATTACTGGGATCAGGGATAAAACTTAATAATGGGGGAACTGGTTTTAATGATGACAAAATTGGATCGGAATTCTTGAGTAGAATACTACAAAATAAGAAATCTTATTACAATGTTGGACTCCAATATTCTGCACAGAAAATTCAATTAGGATTATGCCGTTGGAAAAGGCTTATCCGCCCAGAGGTTTTAAAACCTTGTATCTCATTCAAAAATTGATAGACAGCCTCAGAAAAAGTGTTATTTTAGAGTTATAATGTAGGTAGCAACCTTCTTTTGCCTTGAAGAATTTTCTCCAGAAAAGCAGACTGTTTTCAGACATTATGAGGTTGCGACCATTACCATATTGCTAGATACAGTCTTTTGTGAGATGCCCTCAAAATAATAAAATCTTAGGATTTGGGATGCGGTCGAGGCCGGCCCAGAGGCCACATCCTGACGGCCTCAGCCCTGGCCCGAGTCACGTGTACATAATCTATGGGAGAAGGTTTCTCCAGCGGCCTCCGGAAGTAACGGACTCGACTAAATCCCTGCTTTGGATACAAGGTTTTAAAAGCCCACTGACAACGTGAACAGATCCCTTCATCGGGGCAAAGGGGATCATTAGTGTGGAACTTTTACCTGCCTGTAGGGAATACTTACAATGTCACAGATGGCCATTCCTCCTACAGTTCCAGCTAGGTTGCAGTTGCAGTCCTCGCAGCCGTAGGGGTTACTGATCTCAAGGTTCCAGTATAGGGGCTTACAGGTGTCGCAGGTGCGTCCCATCACGTTGTCCTTACACAAGCAAGCACCCTATCAAATTAAAATAATTACAATGTGACTTTATTATACAAATAATAAATACCACCAACATGGTCTAAATTTATTGACCCTAAATGACCCTGACCTTGATCAGGTAGGATGTTCAGTGATACTTGATTACTCTTTTGTGCAAGTTTCAAGGACTAGATCCATATACTTTTAAAGTTATAATGACATTTCAAAGACTGAATCTTTTTTATGATCTTGATTCCCCCAACATGGTCAAATTACATTGACCCTAAATAAACTTTGACCTCAGTCATGTAACATGAAATTCAGGCAGAGTATAAAATGATACTTGATTACTTTCATGTCTAAGTTTCAGGATCTAGATCCATATACTTTGATGACATTTAAAAAACTTGACCCTTGTTAAGATTTCAATGTCGACGACACCGCCACCGCCGATGTCGGAAATGCGGCGCCTATAGTCTCGCTCTGCCATGCAGGCGAGACAAAAAGAATTACGATGAAGACGTACCCCGGTGGCGGATCCGCAACCTCCCAGAGGCTGTCCAGGAACGTCAATGACGCCCGCAGGGTCGCAGTTGCATTCCTCACAGTTGGGGTAGTTATAGAATCCATCACCGCACTGCTGGCACATCCTCCCCTGGAAGTTGGGACGGCAGGAGCACTGACCAATGACCTGGTCGCACAGGACGTTGAAGGAGCCGTAGCGATCACAGTTGCATGCTGGGATAGATCACAAGGTATTTGAAAAGAGGTGAGTTTGGGTGCACATGTTACTGCTCAGCTCAGATTTTTTGAATAACTGTGTACATTTAGGGGAGAGAAGAAATTATTCAATTTCATGTACACCTTACCAAAGAAAACAATTTACAAGATTATGCAGCAATACAATGCCAAACTTAGAATAAAGATTCACATGGTTTTTAGAAAGTTAATTCTTCCAATGCTCATATAGCCATAATCTATTGTTCTTTATTTCAAAACCTTTATTCTGTTTTAATCATTAAAATCAATGAAGTGAGTTAGATTTTTCTCTAACATAAAATGCATCTGTTCTATAACCATTTCTTCTTTAGGAAATGCTTTCTTTTTTATATTTTTATTATGGGGGGATGAAAAATCGTGGTTTAGAATGAATTTCCAAATGTTCTAAACTTACACAACTTCTACACTGATCAGTTCCTATTAGTGCACTTAATGAATGCATTTCCAAAGTAAAAAGTATCAAAATAAGAGAAAGACATTCTTTTATTTTTAAGAGCATTTGACCTCATGCCCCAAAGTTCCTTGACCTCATCCCAAAAGTTCCTTGACCTCAAGTATACTTACGTTCACAGGCAGGGTACTTGTAGTATCCGGCAGAGCACTGGTCACACTTGAGTCCACCAAAGTTGCTCTCACAAGGGCACTGTCCAGAATCATCACACTGACCATTGAAAGAGCCAGTCAGGTCACATTCACATGCTACAAAGGTCAAGGGTCAAAGGTCAATAAAGTTGCATGAAAAATAGATATGAAACTGTTAAATTCTTGTTCTACATATCATTTTGCTTTGTTTATTCTGGATTATTGCTTGTTTTCAGCATTGCAATATCTTCAAGGCCAACATTTTCTATAAATATCAATTTAAAACTGCTATAATTAGGAAATGATAGAATATATTAAACATTCTCTACCATACAGAAATATCTTGAGTGTATTAAAACAGGGTATTCATTCATTTTTCCTAGAACAATTAAGGTCCATAAACCACAAAGAAATAATACATTTGATTTCACTAAAAATGAAATTGCAGTGACTTAGAAAATCAAAAAAATGTTACCATAGCTACAGTCCGACCTCTCTTATCTGGCCTCCCCTTATCCAGATCTCTCTATTATCCGGACGCACACTTGTCGAGAATTTTTTTTTTTTTCAATTCAATCCAATCTAGTACATGAGGAAATGAGATTGCAATCTACTCTAAATCCTATATACAAACTCACTTTGATTACATATATTTTTCAATATAGTCTACCTAAAACAACATTACTTTTCATGAAAATATCTCACCCAAATCACCGAAAGAACTTAGGTAGGATAATTTTCCAGTAAATCGGGGCGCAGTGCAAACATTTCATCACGTTCTCTTTTTGTTTCCCGGGAAAAACAACACATGTCTCACTAGCTAACGCTAGGCCTCAATACGAACAGCGCCATCTATCATGTTTGAGCCTACAGTCAGTATAACAATGGCTGACATTGCGAAGCTGCGATACCCGCCGCGATGATCTAATTGTAGAACTTAGTTTGACTCGCATTCTCTTTCTTTCGAGTTATGCTCGATTTATACCTCAATCATTTTATCAGGTAAATTATCCAACAGTTTTGGCCATCGTTCGATTTCATTTCTGTAAAAATACCGCCTATAATTTGCACTGACACTGCAGTGAATACTGTCTGTACGCCCACTACAAATACAATAGATAACGTGTAGCTACCGCCGTTTCGGGGATCGAGGCAGCAGCTGTGTGTATTTAATATTGGGTCTCCCAGATCCGGATAAATCCCTTATCCGGATTGGTGCTGGTCCCAACATGTCCGGATAAGAGAGGTCGGACTGTACACCTATATATCAAGGACCCCTGAACTGAAGAAAAGAAATGACAATATCTCACAAAAAAATGATCTCTAGTATCCAGTTGAACTTGACCATAAAGACTTAATTCAATGTCCACCTAGAATGATGTTTACACACAAGGTTTACCTCCTTATAAGTTATTTCTTTGGTTTCAAGAGCAATCTTCATATATCAAACACTACCATGTACTTACAAGCACAATGACATTTTTTCAAAAAGTAAGAAGACCAACTTACGCAAGCATTCTGGGTAGTTGTAGTATCCCAGAGCGCACCTGTCACACCTATCGCCACCAAAGTTCTCCCGGCAGAGGCAATCACCATTGGTCTTGTTGCAGATCTCGTCCTCGGTTCCCAACTGGCTGCAGCTACAATCTGAAATGAGCAAAGAAAAAAATTGTTATTTGGTTGGTTTGCCAATTTCATTTTTCATAAAATACATATATAAAATACATATATAAAATACACCACCGTCACCACTATCATCATCATCATCATCATCATCATCATCTTCATCTTCTTCATTTGTCATTATCATTATTATTTTTTTTTTTTTACTTGATTATATATATTATAGCAAGTTTTGGCTTGTTAGATTTTGTTCTTCTCTTTTTATATTATACTTAATTGATACTTTAATAATTTGTTATTGTCCATTCTGCTCATAATATAATTATATGGTTAAAATATGTTTCGGTTTGTCATATTTTTCAAGCATTTTTTTGCTTACTATGGCAATCCATCTTCTGCTATTAATTTTATGCTAAATGATTTATACCTGATTTATTGTCAATGTATGTTTGTTACATTTATGTTATATTATATTGTTATGTAGAAGAAAAATAAATTCAAATCAAATAAAAAATACAAGGATAGCATAACACAGATACAATGAAAAATATTAATAAGGACAATTAAGTAAACACAAACAATTTCTTTAAACATAATTAAAACTACTGGTAAACCCCTCGCCCCGTTGAAAGGGCATGTGACTTTCTCCATTCATTACTAGATTATATGAATGCATAAACAATTATGATATGGAGGATATGATATGAAAATGTGTTATATTGGGTAAATTTAGGGATTTTACAAGAAAATCTTTTGGTTATTATTCAGATAATAGACCTGTGCCATGTTTTACAAAGAGTTGCGATTGATCCGATCAACCATAACTATGGAAAGCCAGCATCGTCAACATGTAAACTGCATGTTTGTTCAAAATATTTCTAGATATGATAGATATTCATACACTCATCATCTTCTTAAAAAATTTAGTGTACATGTAGCTCTCTTTGTCTACTAAGGACATTGTGCAAATATTCCTACAGTTAAAATTATGACATTGTTGGATTTTTATATACATGTACAGGCAAGATATTCCCCTCTGAAAAAAATCTGAAAAATAGCCAAGGATCGCTAAGTCACCGACGAAGTTCGGGGCGCCCCGGTAGAGGTTACAAACTCTTGCGTAGTAAAGAAATCGAAAGTGATTTATCAAGGTGAGTCTGCATGATAGTTTCATCATTTGACTTTAAAAAGCAGTAAAAACAGGATGAGAATGTTGTTGGGCAAAGGATTTCACGTAAAAAAAAAAATCTGGGAAAAAAATTATTTACAAACATCAGAATTCCGATTTTAGTCGGGAAAATATCATGCCTGTATATACATGTAGTTGAGCTTGATCGGATCAATCGTTACTGTTTGTAAGACGGAGCCCTGATTTTTTTTTTGGGGGGGGGGGTGTTCCATGAATTTTCACCACTATAAGCTTCTTTCAAATGATGTTATCATAAAATAATTGATAGCATATAAAAAGTTTGACTGAGAGAGAGAGAGTAGAGCTTACCGTTGCAAGTTGGGAAGTTGTAGTGTCCGTCACGACAACGATCGCAGGAACGTCCATCGTAGATCTCACGGCATGAACACTGTCCATTCTCGGAGTCGCAGACGATGTCATATGAACCAATGGTGTTGCAGTCACATCCTATATATTCAGCAAAGTGATAATATAAATAATAGTAATAATACTACTAATAATAATATTAATAATAATAATAAAAACAATTATAATTTTCAGCCATATTTTACTGTACGAAATAGAAATTGTCCAAAAATTCATTTCGCCTAATTGATTTAAAAAAAAATGAAAATCCATATTTATTGTTCGAAATAGACATCAGAAATGAAATACTCAGAAATTTGTTTTGCCCAACTGATCGTGGGACCGGCAACCGCTGTGCAGCGCCAGATCGACGAAGCTCTAATTGTTGAACGCCAGATTGACGAGGTTTTTAATTGTTGAACGCCAAACAGGGTAGCAGCAACTCCCATTTTTTGGTCTGACGCGACCAGGGTTTGAACCCCCGACCTCCCGGTTGTGAGACGGACGCTCTACGCACTGAGTCAACATACCTGTTTTCTTATTCAGGTAGCCCTTGTTTAGTTAACACTAGGTTTACTCAAACCACATAAAATGAAAATTAAAATATATCAGAGTATGAGGTCATGTGACTTACGTTGGCATTCTGGGAATCCATAGTAGCTGAGGGCGCACAGATTGCAGTTTCGTCCTGTGAAGTTAGGCTTACAGGGGCACTGACCTCCGTTGACCTGACATACTTTGTTCTCTGTACCGTTCACATTACAGTCACAAGCTGAGGATCAAGAAATATGCATGAATTGAGAGGATGATCAATGAAATACAAAATTACACACTGATCAGTTAAAATACAGGAGAATCTGCCTTTGGGACCATGAAAATCTGCAAAAATTTGACCCAGAAGATGAAAATTTCACATGGTTGCATGCTCAATGAGAAGTTAAAGGAAGAAAGAGAGAGAAAAAAAAGAAAAGAAATACAGGGAGAGCAAGGGGAAGAAATCGGGAAAAAGAAATAATGAATCAACAAAATAAATAGAAAGAGACAGAGAAAGGGAGATTGAGTGAAAGAGGAACAAATAGTGTAAGAAGTGTGAGCATGAACTGCCAAATAATTTGTAAGCGAATTTCAGAAAAAAAAAAGAATTTGGGGGACCATAATAACAATCCAAACTTGAGAACATCTCATCAGACAGGTCCCATCTGAACAGATGGCCAAAACTGACCATTACCACCCACTGTTCACATGGAAACTTGACCACCATGCTAGATGGTGAGAAAAAGGTCAGTCTTCTTGACCAATTTCAAGCTGAACAGGTGGTGTCGTATATAGACTATCCTATCAAAATACAGTACTCTCAGTGAGATGCATAAAATAAGCAAGAGAATGCCTTTAGATGAAACTCTACGACCTATAAGGCTAATTTACACCAGCCTGATAAAAAAAAATCTGTAAATCTAGTTCACACCCACCTAAACCGTATAAATTTCTCATAGCCTTTGAGAAGCCCTATATTTCTTCATCTCTGGATGCGCATTCTCGCCTCATTATTAATAATTCTTTAATCATTTTCTGTCAGAATTTTAACAGCACTTTATTCTAACACCAGCATGAGAGACAATATTTTTTTAATTGGATAGATATAAGATCAGCATCTATTGAATGAAACTAGGCATGGTACTTACGTCTGCAGTAGGGGTAGCCGTAGTATCCCTCATTACACTCGGTGCAGTCGGGACCGGCATATTCCGGTTTGCACTCGCACTGACCGGTCAGAGGTGCACAGTTACCGGTCGACAGGATGGGGTCACACATGCAGGCTGAAATCAATACAAAAGAACAAGAGAGAACAGGTTGTCACTAAAGGAAGGGAAGAGTGAGTCAACAAAATTTACCCATAAAGATAAAAGCAATAAAAGAAAACATAATTTGAAAGAAAATTTAGAATTATTGAGTAGTTTTCGTTTCAGAGAAACTTGAGAACTGGTAAATCATAAGAAAGAATAGAATATCATGATTTTCAGTCAAGAATATTATCCATCTTAAGTTTGTTTTGTGAACCTGGAGTCTATGACTTTGAAGACAGTTTAAGCTTAGAGAACCAATCTCGCCTAGCACTTGTGGTAACTTTTAATAATAACAAGTAATAACTTTTGGTTTCCTCATTTTTAACATTTCAAGTTGTTCCATATAGAGTTGAGAATATCCTTTTTTTTAATATCGCATCACTACTGAAATCTCTGAATTACAATTCCTGCAAAGTTTAAATACATTGATATTCAGATTCATCTATACTCACGTTGGCAGACATCGTAGTCCGACTGCTTCCTGCCCTCAGGCCTGAAGAAGCCAGGCTTACAAAGATGGCAGTTGACACCCATGGTGTTGTGCTGGCAGTTCTGGCAGACTCCGCCGCCTTCCATGTTACCGTTGATGTCCATGGATCCCCTAGAGAGGGCGACCTCCTCGTCGTAGATGCACTCGTTGGAGTGGCTGTGGCAGTTGCAACCTGGAAATGGAGTGGACATGGACTGTTGTTATTACATGGTACCCAAGAACACAGGTGAAACATTTAGGTAACAGTATACAATTATCTATATAAGGGGAACTGTTCTAACATGCTAATCCATCCAACAGTATTTTGGCGTTCTTCGTGCTAAAAAGACAACAGTAATCTGGTTAGGACAGTGTTTTTCTTGAGAAGTCCAGGGGGGGGTGTTTCACAAAGATTTAAGTATGACTTAGAGTCGCACTTAAATACCGAGCTGCGTATGATATGAATGGCTTGAATGCATTGTTCAGATCGTGTCATGAGGACGCGCACTAGTGCGTATCTATCAATAAGATCGCGCGTAGCATATCATGTACGCGTCGGCAATTAAGTGCGACTTAAGTCATACTTAAATCTTTGTGAAATACCCCCCAATATTCTTGGAAAATGCTGACCAGTGTTGGGTTAGAGTCCAGGTGGGTGTTTCATAAAGTTGTTTGTAAGTTAAGAACGACTGGTAAACCTTTCTTACGCACAAATAATCACCAATAAACATTTAATGGTGAATATCATTTACCACAAGAAAGGATCACCAGTCATTCTTAAACAACAGCTTTATGAAACGACCCCCAGGTTTATATTTAGCAACCAAATGCAGAAGTTCTATGATAGCTAAGTCAATGTAACCTAGGCATACATTATGGTTTACACGAAGCTGACTCACGTTCACATACGAAGGGGTTGCTGTAGGAAGACGTCCTCCAGGCCTTCTGCACGTAACCGGGACAGCACGTCTCGCACTCCGACCCGCAGGTGTTGTGCTCACAGCGACACACCTGTTTGTTGCTAACGTCGTAGGCCGGCAGGTCACAGTAGGTGGCATGGCCGTTACATGCACATCGCCCTCCAATGGTGATGTCTTTGATACTGTAGTAGTACTAGAAAGATCGGAACAGAGAGCAAAGGTGGATTATACCACTTAATAATTTCTTATGCAACAGCTAAACAACCAAACCAATCAAGGGTTGTGTGGTATGGTGGTTAGAGCATTGGATTCATAATCACAAGGTTGTGAGTTCACATCCCAACTCTTCCACTGTCTCCACTTTGATAAAAAGGCCTGAGAGTGATATCTGTCGTCTATAACGTCAGCCACTACGACTGATTGTCCAAGACGTAAACTGTTTCCTATAGGTAATTAGTTACATACCAGCAAATAATGTTATAGCATTGGTCAGATTGGAATCCATACCATGGGTGTGACTGCAGTATAAGTGATACAAGAGTAAGAACTTCTACTCTGTGCTTATTTTTTTTTTTTTCAAAAAAAAAGAAAAAGGTGAAATGTCTGATAATTTTCCCTTTTCCAACTCACTTAATACCTGAACAATTTGAAATCTTAGCTGCGAACAAGATTGCAACAAGAGTACCATGTTCCAAGCGATACTCTAGCAAACCATCTCCTCCGTTTGCAATCAACGGGTTTAGTTGCTGAGATAAGAAAAAAGGACAAAGTAACACCTACCCTTCGGGTGATGGTGGGGTCTTGGCGGGCGACGGCCATAAGATGACCGAGAAGGGTGTTGGTTCGGAGAAGCCTGATGCGGATGTGGGTAGCCTTGATCCACTCCTGGAGAGTAGAGGAATGGGGTGCTCCTGGTCGGCTGTTCACCAGAGAAACCACGATCTAGATTGAATGCAAACAAAAACCAAAACATGAGATCAAATTTTTAAAAAATGAACGCACAACACCTGTTTTTACTGCCCTTGTGTGAAGGGTTGTGCAGATAAATGTGAAATAACTTTAATTTTTATAGTACAAATATCAAATAATTTCAATGATTGAATTTCATATTGACACTTTAATTAGCATTTATACTATGAATATAAGAGTGGTTATCTCAACAAACCTTGTTAGGTTTTTGATTTGATTTGATTTGATTTGATTTATTGATTTCCGTTTCACAACATAGGCATGATAAGTATAACAAAACAAGGTCGAAAATAATGCAAGACGTAATAAAATATACATAACATAATCTTAGATTTAAGGAACACAATTCAATAAATAAAATTACCTAGTATGACAATTGTATTTTAAGGTAAAACGGAGGGTCTTGCCGAAAAAAGCAAAGCTTGTACAAAAGGCAAGACCCTAAATAAACTTAGTTACATTACAAAAAACAAAAAAACACTGGGTCGTAATGATATAAAGAATTTTAAGAATAAATACAATTTTGGTGCATTTTACGAAAAAAGAAGTAACTGATGTGAGAAATATTTTGTTTTATATAGCATAAGGGAGAGAGGGGGAGAAGAGGGGAGGGACAGAGAAGTGCAGGGTACATAACATAGATAGAAAGCGGGCAGCAGGAGCAGGTACTTTGGCTAGTTTCAATTTTAAGGAGAAAACAGTAATAACAAATAATATTCAGTTATTCAGCATGATCTGCTTGCAACGAGTATTGCAATATTAACATTTTTTTCAGTTTGCGTTTAAAAATATTTATATTAGGGGATTCTTTAAAATCTTGAGGCAGAGAGTTCCAGTAGGCAGGCCCGGAAAAGACAAATGAATTCTTTGCAAATAGAGTTCTTGTTAATGGGAGATGATAATATTGTCGTTGCCTTGTTGGGTAACAGTGTACGGATGCATTTTTATGGAACATATTTGAGAAAATAGTGGGGAGATCGTCCTTGCTTAATTTGAACATAAATTGACTTAGTTCGAAGAGATATATGTCACTTACTTTGAGGATGTTATTTTCAAAAAATAAGATATCAGTATGTGATCTAAAGTGTGTTTGAAAAATTATTCTTAGAGCTTTTTTCTGGAGAAGTAATATTCTATTTAGTTGTGTTTGTATTGCACATCCCCAGGCAATTATTCCGTAATTAATATATGGTAGAATAAGTGTGTAGTATAGTGTTAACAAAGTTCGAGAAGGGAGGAAATGTTTGAGTTTATTAATAATTCCAATATTTCTAGAAATTGTTTTACATGTACTATCGATATGAGGCTTCCAGGATAATTTGTTGTCGATAAGGACACCCAAGAATCTGGTAGTGGAAACATTATTAAGAACGAAATTATCAAAGAAAATACTGTCTGGTAGAGTATTGATTTTATTACTAAAAAGCATGTAGTTTGTTTTCTGGTGATTAAGCGAAAGTTTGTTGGCCTTGATCCAATCTGTAACATTTGTTAGTTCAGAATTTATGATTCTAACGAGTTGGTTGATATCATCATGGGAAAAGAAAATATTGGAGTCGTCAGCAAAAAGTATAAATGAAAGTAAATCTGATGTATTTTTTATATCATTGATATAAGTAATAAAAAGAAGTGGGCCTAGTAGGCTACCCTGGGGGACACCGCAAGTAATTGGAAGAGTAGATGAAATGTTATTATTTACTGATACAAATTGGGTCCTATCAGTGAGGTAGCTCCTGAACCACTCCAAGGCCTTCCCTCTAACTCCATAATGACGTAGTTTATGAAGAAGAATTTCATGGTTTATAGTGTCGAAGGCCTTGGAGAAGTCCAGGAAAATACCGACAGTATGAAAACTATTATCGATGGAAGTGGTGACTTTATTAATAAATGATAAAATTGCATGGGAAGTACTATGGTTTTCACGGAATCCAAATTGGAAGTTTGAAAAAATTTTGTGTAATTTGAAAAAAGCACTTGTTCTGGTATGGACAAGTTTTTCTAGAATTTTAGAAAGTGAGGTTAGTAAGGATATCGGACGATAGTTGGAAACGAGTTGGCTATCACCCTTTTTTAACAGTGGGATGACTTTGGAGATTTTCATGTTATTGGGGACCCGTCCAGTGCTAAGAGATGTGTTAAAGATATGTACTAATGGGTCAACGATGGCTGCAATAATTTTTTTAGTAGAAAGTTAGGTATACCATCGTACCCCGGGCTTTTCTTATTCTGTAGATTGCTAACTATATTTAATATTTCCATCGAATTAGTAGGATTAAAAAACATGGCATTGGGGTTAGGGTCGTCAAGGAAATCGGAAAAAGATTTGTTAGTTCGAGGAATATTTTTAGCCAAGTTGTTGCCAACATTTGAAAAATACGAATTGAACTCTCTTGTGATTATATCAGTGTCGTCTGTGATAGTATTGTTTGATTTTATTTTTGTGATTGTAGAGCTTTTTTTCTTTTTGTTCAGTACATTATTGATAATCTTCCATGTATTTTTCATATCATTTTTGTAGATGTTTAATTTAGAAGTGTAGTATTCCCTTTTGGCAATACGTAATAATGTGGTAAGGGTGTTTTTATAACAAGTGTACTTAGAACGAGAGTTTTCGCTTGGTTTAGAGATATATTTGTAATAAAGGTTATTTTTACGGTTAATAGATCGTAAGAGAGATTTAGTAATCCAGGGATGTATTGGGATCTTTTTATAATTTGATTTTCGGTTGGTAATAAGAGGAACATGGGTATCTAAAGAAGACGTTAATTTGGTTATAAAAGAATCGTAAGCTACATCAACGTCTGTGGAGTCAAAAATGGTCGACCAGTCTGTATTGTCTAAATCATTAATTAAATGGGAAATGCTATCATCGGTTATTTTACGATAGGAAGTATTATATGATTCATTCTTAAAAAGTTTATTTTTAGACAACTTCGCAAAAATTGAAAAGTGATCAGAAATATCACTAAGGACTATACCAGCTGTGGGGGTAGGGTAAGTTACATTACTAAAAATATTATCTATAATAGTTTTTATGACCACCCAGTTCCAATAATATCTGTATATTCTCTTTTTCCTTTTTTTTTCTTGTTTTATCATTGTTGTACATTGTATTTGTCATCTATTCTATACTCAGTATTGATTTTTATTGGAATTGAATAAAACATTGAATTGAAATGAATTGAAATGAATTGAAATGAACTGAATCTACTAAGCCAAGGTGATTTTGCTGCACTAGTTATAATGTAAGTGGTTAATGCTATATAAGCAAGTATAATTATCATACATTGTAAACATAACTTCATGTATATCAATGTGAAGGACAAAAGTTAATGTCAATCCACATTAAGAGTGAAAAAAATTCAATCAAATATGATTTGGAGATATGAAAGGTTAAGGTGCCATCAAGTTGATATCCACTCAATTTCTTTGAGAGGTACATGAACATAGAGTGAGATGCCATCAAGTGATGTTAAATGCCATCACTTCCCAAGTGGATAACAATCAAAGGTATTAAATAATGCCATCAAGTTTGCATTCACTCCTTTGCAAAATTGATTAAAGAATTAATCACAAAGTTACAAGATTCTTGAATCAATTGCAACTTCATGATTATGTAAAATTCAAACCTTGAGACAAAATTAATATCAAACTAAAAGATATTTTTTTCAATTGCAATCAATTCAATCATTTCTTTTTTTTTCCAAAATCATATTTTATGTCTGAATGCCTAAAAGTAAATCCTCAATAATGTTTCAGGCAGGGTTGGCGCGTTTTAAACGGTGTGTTTTAAAACATGTTTTAAAACGCGTTTTAAAACACCCGTTTTTTTTACAAAAAAAAACGTGTTTTAAAACACCGCATAGACTTGTGTGTTATAAATTTGCATGGATGTGATGTTAGATAAATGTTTTTTTTTACACTGTTATTTCTGAAGTGTATTATTTTCTTCTAACTAACTAAAACTCTTTTTCAACACCACTCCTTTTCTCCTCTTTCTCTTTCCCCTTTCTCCATTGCTTTGTCATGTTCCTCTTCTCTCTGTTCAATTGTGCACTTCAATCCATATTAAGAATATTCTCATTTTAACAAACATATCTGAGTGTTGTACTCACTTTTTGGACAGGTAAAGAAACACTATTTAAATAAGCTAAAATACATGTACATGTAATAGAACTTGAATGAAATGGAAGTGTTGCACAAGCGCAATAATATTTTACAAATTCTGTAAACCTGACATCATACTCTTGAGGTACACACAAGTTGGTGAAACTTTGCGCTTCATAAAGATGAAGAAAAGTACTTTAAACAGTATAAGATAATCAGCTAGCAAACCTTAACCCTAACAATTCCAGGGGACCTTAATGGCCCCCTAAAGATTTCTATGATAAATCCATAAACACGACAGGGCCACGCCATATCGTTCAAGACTATTTTTGGGATGAATGCATGGGTATGCAGTTATGATATACACCACAAGTGCATATTATCAGATCCCAAATTGCTTAAAAACGTGATTTCATGTATAAGCCCAATGTGAGTTCGTGCCAAAATTCATATCTGTATCATTATTTTTACCTATTGTTAATGATTGGAAAATTGCCAAAAATTTCTATTAGTAATAAAAAAAAGTTTAAAAACTCTGTACATAAGAAATATAAAAAAGTTAAAAAAACATAATACCGGTAACCTAAATAGACTGGGCTATTTTGTTTCCTAAGAAGACTGAGGGGGCCCCCCCTTATGATCTGGGCCGTCGATCGCGGGATCACAACGAAAATTGGCACACGCATTACCGATGGCATAATCTAAAAAACTATAAATCAAATTTTGCATAAATCTCATTACTAATTTATGCGTAAAATCAAAAGTTTGCTCTAATTAACTAAATAATGCCCCTGAAATTATCATTTTTGGTTCACAAACCCTTTATAGGAATCTGATCAAATGTTCTTTTTAAAAATTTCAACATCACATTTATTTTTTTATGTTTTTATTGTTTTTTCAATGGAAATAGTCAGGGACTATATTTTGACCATAAACAAGGTGAAATTAATTTATTTTAATCAGTAAAAGGAAAAATAATGGCACATTTATGAATTATGGCTAAAAACACTATTCGAATTAGATTTGTACACAAATTCACTTTTTTGAGCAATTTTGGGTCTGCATGCACTTACAAAATGTTGCATAATTTCGGAACCGCATACCAGGGGGTCGCAATTTTGGTCTCAAAAGTTGCGTGAGACTTGAAAAAGGAAAGTCTGTGAGTGACGCGGTAAAAAAAATATGTGCAGTGGATTTATCGCAAAAAATGACGAGGGGGGCTGAATCAGCCCCTCCCCCCAGTCTTATTAGGGTTAAAAAAACATTCTATAGGCCTACTGATTGTTTTTAATATACATTTGATCAGAATTCCTGAATTAAAAAATATGTAGTTCAAGGGCTTTATTTATAGATTTGAATTGAATTTGTATTTCATGCACTAAAATTGGTATAATTGATTCAAATGAAATAAAGCATATTGATTTACCAGTAATGAAATTAAGCTTTGAAACCCCCATGTACGTCAATTTCTTCCATTGTGCAAATTCTCCTCGCCCCCCCCCCCCCCTCGATTCAGACTCATGTATATGTTCATGTATTAGATTAGGGAATAAAATGTCAAATTACTTAATGTGTTCTTTTTTTTGTAGGCATTCAATTTCCATGATTTAGTAATTTTGGGGGAAATATGAACTTTTCTGTTGTAAATTCATTAACAAAATTGTGGTAATCTCTTATTTGAATCATCAAGAGCTTAAATCATACTGTATTTAGTGTATAGTTTAATTGATTTAGAGAAAATTGCATCATTCGTTGGAAAAAAATGTTTTAAAACGATTTAAAACGTTTTAAAACAATAAAAAACGTTTTATTTGTTTTTTTTAATAAAAAACGTTTTTTATCACAACCCTGGTTTCAGGTAGGTTTGAGGATAGAAAGTTTGTTGTTGCGAGCAAAACTTGAACCAAAAGGTGATACTTTCTTCTTTTTTTCTTTTTCCTTAAACTTTTGATTCTATCATCTTAAAGTTAAACTATGTTTGATTCTAATGTTTAATGATCTTCAACTATATAGTTGTTGTAACTTACCAACCACTATTACATGTACTGTATGTTCGTTTTGTAAAGTCACATGGATCAGAAAGGGAGACCTTTGGGTTTGTATTATTTCCCCGGCATCCATGTGACTCTCCTTATCCTATAGTTTGTACGTGCTGTTTATGTTTGATTATGCTGAATAAAATAATAATAATATCAAATAATGGTATGCATTCTTACCTCTCCATCTTCCAAAGGAACAATATCAGAGTATCCGGCCGTACAGATCACGTCGTCATCATATTGAATCTCTTCAAGAGACTGCATCCCAAATTCCGACTGACAGTCGCTGGGGGTCTCGGCGAAGTACTGCCACGGTTCGTAAGTCTCCCCGTAATCGCGGGATCGCTCAAGGACGAACATTCCCGGTCGGGGTGAGTTGGCGAACTTGATCAGGACATAGGCAACCTGGTAGAGCTGTAGGTATAAAAAAAGAATGAGAAAAAGAAAAAATGTTTTAGACTCTTTACTTTATACTTCATCTGTTTGTTATAGATATTGGTATATTCATATGATTCTTTTTAAACTGAAAGGATGAAATCATAAAAATATCAGAATCACGTAATTAGAATGAATTTTCACAAAGTTTGTATTTTTCAAGCATTTAAAAATTATAGGTGAAGAAAAATAATTTTCTTCTCCTTATTATCAAAGGATCATGGTTACCATCATCATCACCATCATCTCTTCATCATCATCACCATCATCATCACCACCATCATCATCATCATCAACATCACCATCATCCTCCTCATCATCACCATCATCCTTCTAATCCCTCTCTTCTTCCTTCTCCTCCTCATTATCATCTTCACAATTTGACATGATACATGTAGGCCAACATCATCCCCAGAGCAACCATTTAGTTGATTATCAAAGCATAGATCTGTATTTCTTTCAGACATTAACTCTGAAACAGAAAATTCATTGCTCCAAAGAAAAATAACCTTTCCATGGAAGTACATTACAAGTTCTTAGAAGGAAAACTATTTTGCAAGTTTCAGTAGCATCTTATCACAAATCTGGCTGAACAGGTCTCATATCTTCCACAGTTCAGGTATCATATATCCATTCTTCCTAGTTTCCAGCAAGGTATGAAACAGATTCTCCTACCATCATCAATGGGAAAAAATTTGACAAGAACTTTATTTGTTGTTTTCATATATTATCTGTACCATTTTCTGTTCAAAGCAATAGCAAAATTGACCTCATACTATATACAAGAGGGATGGAGAGATAGCAATAATATGTCAGACTAGAATACTCCCTTTGATTATAATTTTTTACTTTTTCTCCAAGTTACAAAAAGCACCTTTGAAATCTTGTCACTCTCCTAGGGATAGACCCCACAGTGTTTTAATGTTCAACAAAACTCCACATCATCCAGGCCACAACAATTCTTATGCTTTTCACACTGCATTTCTTTAACCCTATACTATCCTTAACCCCCTTGACTATCATTAACCCCATACTATCTTTTTTGGGGGGGTTTCACACCGTCTTTCTTAACCCCATACTATTTGCTTTATAGCCGGGGCTAACGCCTTGACCTCGGACTATCGCGCAGCTCATGAATATTGATGTTACAGAGCGCGATTAACGTACAATTTCGACTTCTGTGATTGGCTAATGCTTAGCCCCACTTTTCCTGAACCAATTTCCCAGGGTTAAGGGAATAAAAAGCAGTGTGAAAAGCATATACGTTGATTATCAAAGCATCAAGGTAGGCCTACAATGTAGATGCCCATCATCCCTTGACCTTTACAACAGTACAAAGATGGAGAGGTGGCAATATCTCACCAGACTGGAATACTCCTTTAACTTGGATTTAAAAAAATACTTTTTTTCTGCAAGTTAAACAGCACCTTTAAAATCTTGCCACTCCTAGGAAACAGAGTCCAGTAGTTCACAGATGTGTACAAGAACAAAACTTTCCCATGGTAGCAGCCAGTCACCTGATGACCTTTACAGTGCTACAGAAGGCAATATCTCACCAGTCTGGAATGTTGGAATGATCAGCTCTCTGTGGGTTGGTGGGATACAAGGGTTTGTCTGTATCACAGTTTGGACTGGGACTGACTTTACAAGCCTTACATTGTACAAGCAGGATCATGCTATCCTGTATTAAAGGACAAGTCCACCCCAACAAAAAGTTGATTTTAATAAAAAGAGAAAAATCCAACGAGCATAACACTGAAAATTTCATCAAAATCGGATGTAAAATAAGAAAGTTATGACATTTTAAAGTTTCGCTTAATTTCACAAAACAGTTATATGTACAGCCTGGTTGGTATGCAAATGAGGAGACTATGACCCCTGTTACATCTGAAAGTTTCCTACCCGAGACCCGACCAAGTCCACTTGCAACCTTGACTGGATTACTGGTGGATTAGCTTCGTGAACGGACCGAGTCCGAAATGTGGTCTGTTTACATCACAGCGTTCATTCCCTCCCCTATTGGTACGGTTTCGAGCGGCATCAGATTGCTGACACCAAAGGGCGCTCTCGATCTAGGCTCTGAATAGTTTGTGCGCGCTAATTGAAGTTGTTTACATTCATCGGCTGCTAGCTCGCCATTTCGTTACGATTGGATAGCATACGTTAGTTGTTATTTCTAGATATTTAAAACCCCAAAAACTACAGACCCTCGAATACATTATGAAGAATATTAATGTGTATTCCCTGATTCGGGAAAGCCGTAAGCAATTTCTTCGGGAAAGAATCACGTACGTGCAACCCGGAAATCTTATGGGCGCCGCCATTAATTTTCCATTTCGTCAAACTTCGCGATGATTGCTGGATCCTTTTTTGGTCTCATGAAATCTGAGCCAATCACAACCATCGTTCCCTTACAAAATATGAATATGCATGATTATAAAAGAGATTTTTACCCTCTTTCATATCATATATATTTTGTTATGGTTCTTAGTTAAAAAATAAATTAAAAAATCGCTTTAAATTACCCATTTTTCTCATGAAAAAAATTGATTTAAAATAGCTATATTTTAGTCAATCATATAAAAAAACTGCAACTTTTTTATGAATTCTTTCAAAAAATATATTATTCTAAATGATCATCCCGATCTTTTTCTCATTTACAATTACAAGTGTTAAATTCATCCTGAGGCTGCAGTGCCATGTGAAGAACAGCAAATTCAGAGTGAAATATTGTGAGATTTGACATATGTATCTCTGGAGGACGATTTTTTGGAAAGTAAGGGATATTTAGAATTATCGCTCGAAGGATTCAAAAGAATACATTTCAATCGTTAATATTTGGGTGGCTTTTGAAATAATGTTGCTAATAAATATGTTTTTTAATAAAAACTAACGATAGATAAAGCCGCCAACATGTGAATTTCACCGTACGCTGCCTTCTTAGGCGCCCGTGCGTAGCGGCCTCGATTTTCCCTGGAACGCGGTGGCCTGTGTAGTCCCATATTGGACTTTCCGCGTTACATCGAAATTTAACCTACTCATAGTTATTCATGATCCTCTTAAAATATAACTAAATGTTGTAAGATTCAAATCTGTAGGCATATCAATAATATATGTATTCATGAATATCATTTGTGAATTTTAACCAGTTTGAGATACAAACACACTTTCAAATTCAATATTCAAAGTGAGTGACTGAGCTGAAATAGGTGAACAGCTCCAACTTGCGACTGATTGCAATTGTGCAAGTCAAGCCAAGGCAATTGACTGTTAATATCTTCCATTATGCCGATTAAAAAATGTTCAGTTAGATCCATCTTACCTTTGTATTTTTGTGCTCAACGCCAGGTCAACGGTACTTGATAGTTGAGTTGCTAGCTGACCAGGCCAGGTCCACGTCCACACGGGGGAGGGGGCGGGGGTGGGGGTGGGGGATCAGTCCGGGGCATTTTCAATGATTTTCTTTAAAATTAGACAACCCCATATCTGCATTAACATTTAATGCAATTTTTTTTTATAGATCTTTGATACAAAACTTTCTTAATTTCATCTCGATCACTACCAATCATCTCTCTCACTCTCTTTCTTGGGGTTAAGGCAAGAAGGGTACGTGCGTTGAGGGCTCTTCTGTCAAGATAGCATATTCATCATGATATACGCACATGTTTCTCATTGATATCTTGCTCTTTGGGTCTGAATCAAAATTACCTCATCAATACAGTGAATAAAGAGATTGATCTGGGTACATATATTATTGTTGCCTTGACTAGAGATCAGAAATTGATTTATCAGCATTTTCCTTTTTTCACATATGTTTCTGACATCTGCTAAATCTTGAAGATTTTGCAAAACACACGTAGTGGACAGCATGAAGAGTGATGAGAATTGATTACAATTATTTTGCTCTTTTCTCATCGAATATACATTTTCTTTCAATTAATTTCGTATGGTTATTTACTGTAATTGAGATTGTGGTATGAACAAGAATATATTTTTTTTTTTAAATTTAATATTACTTCTTATCATGACCGCTGAATCCATAATCATATTCGGTTCAGAGTATACCAGGAGTAATCTGTCTAGCCAGGAGCAAGCAAACATGGTTCGCATGCTTCAGAAACAGATTTTGTTTCAGGTAAGAATGTTCATGCCCTGGCTACTGATGAAGAGCATGCATGTTTAGTTTTGTTTTTAGTTTGATAAAAATTGTATTTTAACAAGATTACCACAATGAGCATATTTTCCTTGCATGTTGAGAGTTAATCAGAATGTGTAGAAATGAGGGGGGGGGCGGTGGGGGGGGGGGGCAACATTATGATTGTCTACATTAAAAACTCAATGATTGTATTAAAACTTAAAAGACCAGTAACAGTGAGAGAGAGAGCATAAAGGAAGATTAATTTGCTTTATGAAATTGTGTTGTTCACTTGCCTTCAATACAGGTCTACATTGTTCTGTTTACCTTTCGTATAATAATATTTGAAATTCAATATCTATAATGTGTTGTAAATTTTTTTAATAGGGGCCAGCCAGATGAAGAGTTTTAAACATTAAATTCATTTATTAAATTCATTTAATAAATTTCTCCTCAAAGTTTCCAAGGGAAAATAAGAGACATAAGCTACCTCCAACTCCACTCGTGATAAACATTAAACATTACCATGAAAAACATTTATATAAATACTAACACAAAATAAAAAAAGAATCAAATTACAAAATTGCAACATTTACATTATAATAGCAATAAATAATAAACATGATTTTTACATAAACAAGTACAAATTGGCAAAATGATTGAAGGAATAACAGCCAGTGGAAGAAGTTACATTGAACAGCCATTATAATTGTTATTATCATTACTATTATTATTATCATTGTCATAAATTTATTTATAATTATTATTTTATTTTAATTGTTATTATTATCATTATTATTATTTCCTGCTGCAAAAATATAAAACCAATCATATATTATCATTTCTTTGTGATTGAGTATATTGGCACAGCTACACATGTGGGGCAAGGGGAGGGGGGGGGTGTACATCCTTTTCATCACAATATTGCTCTTTTAGCTTTAATTTTCTGGTAAATTTTTCAGGAAAATTCAAAAATGGAACTCTCTTTGTCTTACGAGGTATTTTAATGCCACAGAATCAGCACGATTTTGTAAGATTTCGGATGTGGTGCTCCATAGACACACACATAATGACACAGTACACACAAGAGGGGCCTGCGGACAAGGGTAGATTCAAGACTCAATAGCGGGAAAGTTTGAAATTAACACTTGTAATTGTCAATGAATAAAGTGTTGCAAATGACCTAAATAATACAAAAAATCATGAAATTAGAATACAATAAGTTGCAGAATCGAGATATTATTGATGATTTGAACTATACCCAAAATGTGCAAGAGCACCACCGTAACTCGGGAGGACGTGCGACGCCGGGGAAGAAGGCTTTGTTTTACTCATTAAACATCATGAGTATTGATGAATTTTATATGTATTGATTCGTTATACATTCCTAAATTCGAAAATCGACACGACTTATTTCCCGGACCATCCCTAAATTAATTATTGTGGCCTAAAGTCACCTTATAATTACGAGCCTGTCTCTTACGATTTTTTTTTGTAAAATTTGACGAGCGCCCTCTCGCAACGTAGTGGTGAAATTAACCAAGATGGCGCGACACATATACTTTCCATTGACTGCGTGTAACGTGCACGTACGTGGAATACGTTTAAAATGCTTCCTTCTTTTCACTCAAATCAAAGACTTTATCAATCACAATTCACATGTCGCATGCCGCAAAACATTCGAAGAACGACGGGGCTGGGGAGGGGACAGCGCGCGCTATGACGTAATTTGACAGCTGGCGAACGGACCGAGATAGGTTCGAAAGCTTGTGTGCGTTTACATCTACGAATCGGTGGACCGGGGCCGGCCCGATACCTACCCGAGACTACCTCTGGATGTGGTCTCGGGTAGGTTCGCTAAAAGGTGGCCCGAGGTAGGTTTGGGATGTTTACATCTGATTTCTTTCCGACCCGAGGTAGGCCTGGGCCGGCCCGAGGTAGGGAATCTCTCAGATGTAACAGGGGTCTATGACGTCATCCACTCACTTTTTCCTTTGTATTTTATTATATGAACAGGGTGCTACATAAGCACTTGCCGATTGCCCGGGGCAAGTAAAAGTTAGAGTCGGGCAAGTGTTTTGAAGTAAAGACCCAAATTACTTGCCCAAATTGGGCAAGCAAAATTCTCACAGTAGAATGACCAAAATTAGGGTCAATATATCATAAAATCACTTTGGAAAAAGAAATGCAATAACAAAGTAGATCAGTTCATGTCAAAATAGAGAAAAGGTCAATAGTTTAACCGCAAAACTTTCTTTTGAAGAGGTAAACAAATTTTTTCAAGGATTTTTTCAGGCAAGTGAAATAGATTTTTGGGCAAGTATATTCCAACTATTTAAAAAAATTCTTGCCTGACTGGGCAGGTGCTTCTAAAAAGTTTTGTAGCACCCTGTATGAAATATGAAATATTCTAATTTTCTCCTCATTGTCAAGTGATACGATTAATTCCTCCCTGGACATGTGGAATTAGCATTGTCTAGTACTATATGGTTCAGTCAAGTTGGTCCTCATTGTCAAATCTATAAAAAATGAAATATTGTATAATTGAAATAAAAAACAAAAGAAATAGTGAGTGATGGACATCATCGACTGACTCACCTAGTTGTGCATATCACTGTTTTGTGAAAAATAAGCGAAACTTTAAAATGTCTAGTTCTTTCTTATTTTACATCCGATTTTGATGAAATTTTCAACAAAGGGCGATGCTATAGAAAAAAGGGTAAAAGCAGGAAAAATTGAAGAAAAAAAACCATATCAATAAGAGGCCACAGTCATCTTCATGTATGATACAATGCACTAAAGGCCTATATCTTAAGGCTGCCATACATGTATATAATTTATTATAAACCTCATAAAATCATAGAAAAATTCAAAAATTTGTAACAAAATTGTAAACTATGCAAAGAGATGCAGAGCTTTTAATAGTATTTTCCCCAAAAAACATTTTGGACTGAAGTTGGAGACTATCCCACACACTGAAAACCAAACTAGTCTGGAATGTGAGTGCTTGACCTCAGGGGTTGTAAAAGGTCATTTAAGGATAGGCTGGTCATATATTTGGGTGTCAACAATAGTTCGTGTTGTTACTTTTGATCTGTAATTGCTGGAGCTCTGTCACAGAGGCAGGCAGGCAGGCCTATATATACATCTTAACTCTGTTTATCAAGATTCTGAGAGCATATTAAAAGGAAAAAAACAGAATGATGGTATTTTATATTTATTTATGTTTTATACATATGGTCGAAAGATATTTTGAAGTAAATATGATTATTTGATGAAGAAAAAAAGATTAGTTTGTTCGCCTAATGTTAGATGTAGAAACAATTTAATTGGTGCAGCATGCAGCAATTAAATCCTATAGAAGCAATCTTTAAATTCAAGCCTAATAATATGTTATGGAAAATCCCCTATGTTGCATATATAGGGCCAACTTTACTACATTGATTATAGAAGTTAAGAAAAAATGCTCTCGAAAGCTTTGATATAAAAGGTCAATAATGTGAATTTTAAAAAGTATTACAACTTTCCAATCTTGCAGAAGCATAGGCCTTACTCATTCTCATTCATTACTTGTACAGAACCTAAGTTACACTTTTATCTTTTATGTATATATTGCTTTTTATGTTAATAGGACCATGCTGAAAAACAGTCAATCTGAGCTTGTTATCCTGTATAAAGATATTTTAATAAATAAATAAATAAATCTTACTTGGCAATTTAATCTTTTATTTTCAACCATTCGGGATTGTTTCTGTAATTTAGCGCCCCTCTCTCTGTAATCTATAATCAGTTTTTTTTTCAGATAACTCTTTCCTTACACAGTTAGGAATCAGATATCATTTACAAAGATTGAATCCTGAAATTTTCAGCCGATTCCTTGCTAGAGTAAAACATACCAATAAATGTATTTTGATTTGGCCCCCAATCAAAATAATGTTTCATGGAAAATTGTTAAATTTATTCCATAAAACACATTAATTTCATATCCTTTACATCATTACTGTTAAGGCATAATTAATGAACTGTAATGGTGATTGGTGATATGCATTTCCTTTTTTTTGGGGGGGGGTCCAAACATAAGGCTTCATATGTTGTGTTTACGGAGTATTCCTTGTTTTGTACATGAAGGTGTTTTTGTACATGAAGGTGTTGTTGACCATGAAAAATTGTTGATTTCATGTCAATAAAACCTGAACTGAAAATTGAATTTTATAGCAAAATAAGTAGGAGCATGCCCCATGTAGGGCTACGCCTCCCCCTGTATTTCTACTTGCAATTGCCTCCATTATTATGTGTTTTAAAAAAAGGTTTTGCTACAAACACTTTGAAATTAATATAAATCAAACACCTTGGGTAAGACTATACTTCCATGCCTGGGTGCTCTTCAAAACTTTTTTATGCAAGTGCCTCCCACAAGTACAAATGCACACACAAATACCAGGGGCTGATATACACACACTGTACCTGAATGCATGTGTGTGTCCATTGTGTGTATGCATACACATGTATACAAGGCATGGCAGTACACACAATCCTCCCATATACATAGTGACAACAGGCACAAGATCTTAGTACGAGTACAGTTTCAAGCATAAATTGGAGGATAAAATTGGTAAGTTTGAGGTTTGAAGACTAGCAAAATCAGTTAGCAACTACTCCAGCTCTTCAGTAATATACCATAGAAAAGGGTAATGTGAATATTTACTGCTCATAAAAAGAAGATAGTTAAATATTTTGTATATTGGTTCATTCAGAGTGAAATAAGCTCATTCTCAGTGCCAACGTTAGGATTGTAGTACTAAGATCGTATGCACAATGCATGTGAAGCTGGGAGTTGTGTGTGTGGAGTGTGTGTATGTCAAAATGACAATGCATGGAGGAAGTGCAACTTGTATGCCTGTACTGGTGTGCTGTGGAAGTGTAACCTTCTGAGCTGCATGACAAGTCATGGGGGGGGGGGGGGTGGGCAGGGGTTTGAATGGGAGGGCACACATGCGATTATAGGGGTGTTTGGAATATGGATCAAATACCTACCGTACTTAAAATTCAATAGGATTTTTTTTTTTTTGAGGAATTTGTTGTCTCAAAAATAAATGAATTTCCTTTATTGATATTTTGAGAGATGAAGCTTGTTCCTGAATTTACTTTACTTTTAATCTTATATTAGTGTTAAGACTTTTTTTTTTAGGGGGGTGGGTGGAACCTCATTTCAATTTTATTTTACTTAGGCCTACTCAATAACCTGAGATTATATGTCAAATCTGCGTTCTCTCTTTTGGGGCAAATTATTGCATTATTTGGACAGTACAGGTAGTGGTATACTTGGTTCTATTGGAATACCTCACTATAGATTTTACCAAATCATAGCATCACCATCAGACTTTTTCAGGGACAGCAGGGGCCTAAATAAACATGGGGAGTGAACTTGAATATCTTGGATTGAATGAACTTAAAATCGCATCATACAGTGTACCATGGGCTGAATTTAACTTAAAGGACAAGTCCACCCCAACAAAAAGTTGATTTGAAAAAATGGAGAAAAATCAAATAAGCATAACACTGAAAATTTCATCAAAATCGGATGTTCAATAGGAAAGTTATGTCATTTGAAAGTTTTGCTAAATTTCACAAAACAGTTATATGCACATCCTGGTCTGTATGCAAACGAGGCGACTGATGACGTCACTCACTCACTATTTTGTATTCTATTATATGAAATATGAAATATTTTAATTTTCTCCTCATTCATTGGAAGGTGAAATAAGTTTCCTTCTTCCATGAACATGGGGAATTACAATTGTTCTAACATTTTATGGTTCAGTAAAACTGGTCCTTATTGTCAAATCTGTAAAAATTGAAATATTGTATAATTCAAACAATAAAAACAAAAGAAATAGTGAGTGAGGGACATCATCGACTCTCTCATTTGCGTGTTGCCGAGTTGTGCATATAACTGTTTTGTGAAAAATAAGCGAAACTTTAAAATGTCATAACTTTCTTATTTTACATCCGATTTTGATGAAATTTTCAACATTATTCTTGTTTGATTTTTCTCTATTTATTTAAATCAACACTTTTCTGGGGTGGACTTGACCTTTAAAAATTAATCTCTAAAATTAGCCATTCAAAAAAAGAATTTAATTTCACCCATGCAGGCTAAAGTGCGTCAGAAAATTGTGCACTTTAACCCACGGTTAAACTTGATGCAATTACATAAAATGCAAATTAAAATTTAACAAGCAGTTAAATCTAATAGCCCATTGCGTAGAGTTGTAGCCAAAATTGTTGAATTACATGTGTGTCATTCTGAGCAGAAAGACATACATGTAGAACTAGAAGGGAGAAAGTCAGGATGAATTAAAAATAAATATTTGATTACTTTCTTAGTCAAAACTACAGTTTTCCACATTGTTTTTATTTCTTTCAGATCCTAGTAGAGTTTAATGAACATCACCATGTCTCCAAAAGTGTCCAGGAAAGCAAACTACAGCCTCCCAGAGAGCCGCTTCCTCGTGGAGAAGTTCAAAATGCATGCCGCATACTTCGAAAGCAACTGGAACAACGGCTCCCGCTTCGAGAAGACCGAAGTCTGGCAGGATATCTACGACCAGTACCAGGAGCAGTTCCCGCACACAGACCGGACCGCCCTCGACATCCGTCGGAAGCTGATCAAGCTCCGAAGCGAGGCGAAGATGATCATGCAGCGGGAGCAATTAAAGGCACAGGGGGCCAACATCCACGAGCTCCTTTCCGACAGGACGATGAAGCTGGCCGTGTCTCCAGGCCACAGGATGATGATTAAAGCCATGAGGGGTGAAGAGGATTGGTCCGCGGAAAACGGAGACTTCGTGGAATACGAGGTGGAGTTTGATGACGATGTCGAGAATGACATTGATTTGGAGTATGTCACAGATGGCGATCAGGAAGGTAAGAGCTTCTTGACTATACACTCTGAAGGCAATGCTGATAGAAACCCCCACCCCCCCCCCCCAAAAAAAAAAAAACCAAGTGGAACGCCTCTGGCAGTCTCGCCTGCATTACGCAATGTGATATAGCAGCAGTGCTTCCTTTGAAAATAGCTAATGAATATTATTCACAGAAGAATACACTAATATGATAATAAAATATGTCCATTGACCCAAAATGACCTTTGGCCATGATCATGTGTCCTAAGACATGTGCAAAACAATAATTCATACTTGATTATCCTTATGTCAATGTTTCATGAGCTAGATCCATAAACTTCCTTAGTTATGATGCCAGTTCAACACATACTCCCAACACGGCCAGAGTTCATTGACCTTTAAATGACCTTTGATCTTGGCCATGTTCCTGAAATGCACACATGATATTTAGGGATACATAGTTGCTCTTATGTCCAAGTTTCATGAACTAGATCCATAAACTTTTAAAGTTATGACAATTCCGCAAATAACCCTAACATGGCCAAAGTTGTGGACTGTAAGTGACCTTTCACCTTAATCATGTGACCTGAAACTCAGGCAGGATCTTCAGTGATACACTATTACCCTTATGTCTACGTTTTTATGAACTAGGTCCATATACTTTCGAAGTTATGACAACATTTCAAAAACTTAACATTGGTTAAGATTTCGATATTGATTCCCCCAACATGGTCTAAGTTCATTTACCCTAAATGACCTTTGACCTTGGTCATGTGACCTGAAACTCAGGCAGGATGTTCAGTAATACTTGATTACCCTTATGTCCAAGTTTCATGAACTAGGTCCATATACTTTCTAAGTTATGAAGACATTTCAAAAACTTAACCTTGGGTAAGATTTCAAAGTTGACGACGCCGCCGTCGCAGGCGAGACAAAAATGGGGGCGATTCATGAAGCTCCACGCCCAAGATTTTTACAGGAATATTTGCTCCCAAAGATTTATAGACATGGCTTTTAATAGCTTTTAAAATATACAGCCAAAATCACTAAAGACACTTCATGAAACACTCCCAGAAAAAGAAAGATGAAAGAATAACCACTTCAGAAATTTATGTAAAGACACACCAGCTAACCTCGGGTGCGGGAAAAGCAATATACCAAACACATTTCCTATCTGTTAAAAAAAAAAACTAATAAAACTACAGACAGGAAATTCTTTATTATGGGAATGTCTAGACTTGCAATTAACTTGTACTGATAAAAGCTTTCTTTCTGGTATACATCCATTTTATCTGTATAATTTAAATGATCTAAGCCAGGATTAATCTCATGAACAGGCTCATGTAATGAGTAACTAAATGGCAATTAATTATATTAATATGTTTTAAAGTCATGTTGTTTTGATTCTCTTCTTGCTTCTGCAGCATCTGATAGCACCAATCCAGAGAAGATCATCAAGAAGCTCTTCCTCCCTGGAGCCAACCCTATATCCATGGCATCAACAACTCAGAAGCACAGCTCCATCAACCACCACGACTACAGTTGCCCTGAGCCATCATCGAAGAAGAGAAAGCAGCACCACGCCAACGAGGCGCCCGCTTCGTCGAATCCAACCTCTGATGTCTTGCTAGAACTTCAGAGGCAGAAGCTGAAGATGGAGCGGAGGAATTTGTCCGTCGAGTGGGAGAACCTTCACCTGATGCAGAGGAAACTGAAACTCGAGGTCAGGCTCCTGGAACACCAGGTGGCTGAAATAGAAGGATCCAGCGGAGTCCAGGCAAAGAAGCTGTTCCAGAGAAGTGATGGAAGCGTGAAAAGCCAAGGGGATGTTGAAGGAACAGTAGATGAGGAAGAGACAATTGCCGAGGGTGATGAGGGTAGCAGTGTACAGGAAAACGGACAGGAGAATGGACAAGAAGTTGAGCAGGAAACACAAGTGCCTGAAGAAGAAGCCAACTGACTTGTTTGAACTACTAATAGGAAAGATTATTTTGAACTGACTGCTTAATAAAAATACATTCCAAATGATGCTATGATATGGCAAAGTATTGCCCTGATGTTATTACGATAAGAAAACTGTTAATGAATATTAAGATGTTGTGATGACATAACCTGAAGTTGGATATATAATCTTTGTAGATTAACAATCTTTAACTTTTAACAGGTTTCTAGTTCATTTGTTGTCAAACATGATTTGGCTTGTGAACAGGAAATTGAGAACAAATAACTTGGCACAAGGGCATTAATTTTTGTAAAGTACTTTATGAATTTATATGCCCTAGCCCTACTACCCGGACCATATTTGATCAACTTTAAATATAAATACAGTGTACTGTAAAGTCAAATGTTCCTTCTTTTTGTTTAAGAGTTGTGTATAAATTTCATTCTATTAAAAATCTAATCACTTGTGAATTGTGTGGTCTATAAAACTGTGACAACTATTAAACGAGGTAAATTACCTAGGTTTATCAATCATTTACAAATAAAAATAGAACATGGGAAGGATTTTACATGGAGGAATAAACGAAGTGGAGCTGATTGCCTTTAATTACAGACGTGGGCCTACAGATTAGCCTGCCCATTTCATCAGGGGCCCATTTCATCAGGGGCCCATTTCATACAACTTGTTACAATATTAAACAAATTTGCACTAACATTTAAAAGCTACCGAAATCCTTCCATTTGATTGGCTGATGGCAAATTTGTTATAAAAATTTTGTATTTGTTTTTATAACAAACTTCTTTACGAAATGGAACCCAGGTCTGTATTATAAATATAGAGTCAAATGTGAAGTTCAAATTCACACCTATTTGGTTTCTATAAAAAAGAAATGAAAAAAAAAATCAGTTTCAACTTCTATCTATGTATGTAGTATTACATCATATTAGTTTGAACATATGAACATAGGCTATCTATGCAGGTTTCTGGAACTGTATTCAAACAAGTTCAATTTTTTTTGCCATCATAAACACTTCACCTAATGACATTTCCCATTCCGGTGACTGTTCAAACTGCGCAAATACGCCTCACCATAATATCTGGTCATTATGGGTTTTGTGTAGTCGTTGTTTAGGAGTACAGGAAGTCTGGTAGCCATATGTTGATTATAGCTTGGTAAATTGGCAGCACCCCTGCTAGGGGGTTAGTCATACTTACTATAACCTGTACTTTTGTTTGAGGTCACTGCTGAGGGATCATGATAGAGGCCCGGTTTTTGTTTTCATCAGCCCTCCCCCCCCCCCCCCCTCTCTCTCTCTCTAAAAAAAAGCTTGCATTATCCTCAGTCCCAACATGATCAGCTTTGCTCAAAATCATTGCATTTTATAAAGAAAATCCATAATCTAACAAACTAGAAATCCTCTTTTGAGGGTGGTATATGGCCTTATTCGTAGAGTACATGTATGTAAAATTTGTCCTCCAAAGTCCAGTAATGCCCCCCCCCCCTTAAAAAAAAAACCTAATTGGAATTTTATTTTGATATCAATCCTACATACATATGATATATGCACTACAGCATGAATTATCTTGCTAGTTTCATTTTCATTTAGAGGGGGCAAGGGGAGGGAACTGCATCACCACCCTGGTGCCCCCACACCCTAATCAGCCAATGATAATCACAAGAGGTGAGAGGGAAAAGGAGGGGAAATTCTATGGAAGATAAAGAGAGAAAGAGGAGGAAAGTAGAGTTTAAATAAAAGAAGTCTTCCTACTCCTACCATTCACCTAATGCCACCTCATGTTTTGGTTATCCCCCCTCCCCTCAATCAAAAAATAACCTAGCAATGCCCTTATTTCTATAACATGATTGACATGGTTTGTCAGATAAGTATTTCTGAAAACTTTGGGCTGGTGTAAACAGGTCTACATGTATACATAAGGTGGTTTCAAACCGCCTCGATCACAAGAATCCCCGTTAAATTATGAGAACATTTTTAGTCTAAAAAATACCCATTAATTATTCCTGCATTCACACCGCCCCGAAACATACTCTTCGGGATAAATTCCTGAAGTTAGGAGCATGCGCAGTATGGTCTTATAAGCAGGCAAGGCGCGAGATTCAAAACCACTAGCCCAGCAGCCACCCACGGCGCCCGCGCCCAACGACACGCTGGGCTAAAAGTTCCCGTAAATTGCTTTCACATTGCCAAAATACCTGCGACCTTGGAAAAATCCCCGCGAAAGTTCTCGTAATTTCGCCAAGTACCTACTATTTAGCGGGTATTTTCTTTCGGGGAAATTACGCGTAGTTTGCTTTCATATTACCAAAATACCAGGTATTTTCTGATCGGGGTAAATTTCCCGATCAGAGAATACCTGGAACTGACGAACTTCGAGGCGGTCTGAAACCACCTATAGAGTATACAGCCAAGTTTTATATTGTTGGTGACAAAGCCGCCTTGTACCCATGAATCACAAAAGACTGGGTATAGTGGGGACAATTTTAATTCGAGGGGATTTAGCTGGCATGTGTTGTAACATGTACAAGTCAAATGGCTAAATTCAGTGATGGAAAGGGCTTTCTTGTTCGGTCTTCAATCAATTATTACTTTCGACTGTTTGACCCATCAGTTCATGGTTTTGTAAGCATATTGGATAAACATCATACATGTACGCATCAACATGAAAGTTATCAATTTTAAGCAGGTCTCCTTGCATTTAACTTTTATTATCTTTGATTTTGAGCGAGTGAATCTTTCATCTCCGTTCAATTTTTTACTTTGAAATAAATGCGGGACTCTGCCAAATAAGGAGTACAGAACATGTATTTTCCCTTTATAAAAAGCCTATATCCTTAATAGCAAAAGTTTATATCTTTAATAGCAATAAAGACTTTAATGAAATATAATGGTAATGGTTTATTGAAAATTCATTCACAGCCAAACGCTGAATTGCAGAATATTTTACAAAACAAGTATATATGATAATCAATTGCATAATGACACAAAGCTTAAGAAATTAAAATATTTAAAAAGAAACTTGCCTAAATAGATGGATACAGGATTTTTTTTTTTTAGGTACATATTCTGCTACAAATTTTTTTTTTGGTTTAGAGATTGAAAATATTCTCACACACCACTCTATCAAAACAAAATATATTTAAACCACAGACAGTTTGATATATACCAGGTAAACAGGACAATATGGCTTGGTTTCTATTGTTTGGACTAGCCTCCTTCCTTCCTTTCCCTGGCTACTCTTTAAAACCATGGTGAAAACAAGACTTGTCAAACTGTGGCTATACGGATCTCGTGAACCCAATGCCAACAGTTGAGTAATATTGTAATGGATATTTTTACAGTATTTTACCAAGATTAAAGATCTACAAAAATAATTGACTCAAATTTGAATATATACATTGTACATACATTAGAGGTACATTTCATAAAATTTCTTTTCTTAATGAAAATTTTGTTTCTTGGTTTTTGTTATCATGAATCCAATCTTGATTTTTGGCAACAACAAAAAATTAATTCCATCAAATTCTGATTAAAAGGAAATTTCTTCACATTTCAATACACTGTAGATTGTTTTTATGGTGCTGGCTGAGGAGATAAAAAGAAGATAGTTCTAGAAAATACAAAATGGGTCTAGAGAAAAGTTACACAACCAATAAACTTTTGCACCATTGATTGTACTTCATACTGGAAGTAAATCCCACCCATTTTAAGCCAAATCTAGGACCCTTTTAAGCCCTTTGGCTTTTGTGCAAATTTCTGCATTCCTTGCCCCTATTTCTATCTATGGACAATTTTCAACAGATCATCCCTTTGTCAAAGGGGTGCTCGCTCCAACCATAGAGGTTGTTCAGTGAAGCCTGAATCCCTTGTACAATGCTTCACCTATTGGGAACAAAGGACCTGAACTGGGGCTAACTTCAGTACTTGAGTTTTCTGTAGGATTCACAAGAAAGGTGGGATCTGTCACTTCAGGCTTACAGACCAAAAACAAGAACCAGTTGCTCTCCATAAAATAGGATAAAAAACTGTGTTTGAGTGCATACAGCTTTTACAAAATGAACACAGATGCCCTAAGGAGCTTTCACAATCGCTCTTGCGATGTCTGATCATTTGGTCACAATATATGTTGCACACAATCACAACGGTTGTAAGCAGTCGCACCACCAATTGTAAAATGGGGCTTTAATGTAAGTAGGCAATAACTTCCAGATAAGTAGGTCCATGCTGACATGTTGGATACAAGCCTCAAATCATGAATTCAACATTTTAGCACAATAATCATAAATGAAAAGACAAAACAAAGAAAATCAAAGAAGTGTGTCAGTGAAGGGTTAAATAACAAAAACAACCAAAGCTTCGTTATGTCATGTTTTGGTTATGTCATAATCTACATGTAGCTTTTGTTTGACTTGCATTCTAGGATTTTTTCCTTACACTCTGAGAGTTATGAGATATCTTTGGCCCATTCAAAACTTCCAGATAATTCCTTTAGTCTTAACCTAGATTTTAATTTCTGAAGTGACTTACACTGTCAATATATCAAGTGTTCATCTCTTCAACCTTTGCCAAATAAAGTCAGTAGCTCTTCAGGACATTGAAACACAATATTGACAGGTAACAGTTTTCTATTCCAAGGCTGATTAATTTAGTATTTCCTGTTCCCAGTCCATCATCAAAACTCTTCCATGAAAATATCATTGAATTTTTAAAAGAAATTGCTCAGTACATGTAGTTCAAGTTAACAGCACGACCTTGTTACAAAATTAAAATGTAATATGTTTTTAAAGGTCAATCGTTTTTTTCCTCAGTCTTCTTTCCCCAAATACATGCACAGAAGAAATCTAAGAAACAAATTTAGGATTAATTTCCAATATTCTCATTGACGTTTTTAGAAGTTCTATTATTTTTTTTCCTCAAACTTCTTTCCCCAAAATTTCCGTTCAGAAGAAATCTACCAAACAAATTTATACGTAATTTCTAAGCAATATTGAAATGTAGAAAGTGAGAGTAATATGCTTAATTCGTTGAAATTGGAAGTTTTTTAAAAATAATTAATGCAAATAATTCATCAATATAAAATTAAAATGTTGAATGCTTGCAAGGCAAATTTGAGTATTTTAGAGATTTCTCCACCGTGCATCGATAAAAATAAAGAATACATTCAGTCTGACTTTTATTTCTGCTCAGGGTACCATTTCATATTATAAAAGACTTTAAAAATAATTGCACAATATCTATCAACCAATCAGATTGGAGGATTTTAGTAGCTCTAAACTGTTACTGCAAAAATGTTAACAAACTTTTATAACAAGTTTTATGAAACAGGCCCCTTATGATGAATACCGGTAAGTCTTTACTTGGCATGATTTTTCATAGTACCTCATTGTGACATATTTACAAATCACACAAGTTAAGAGATTGGTAATCTTGTCATCCTCTTCTTTCTTCTTTTTTTCTTCATACTTTGATTCCTTTCTTTCTTTTTCTTCTTCTCCCCCCCCCCCCCCATGTGTCCTTTTTCTCATCCTTCCATTCCCTCCTCCTTCTTCTTCTTCTCTCCTTCTCCTCCTGCCCATTAGTCAGCAATCACCATAATCATCTTCTTCACCATTCCTTCATCATCAGCAGCAAATTAAATGTAGGCCTACACCTCCAACATCACCCATCTCCCAAAAAGATCACAGGGAATAATTTTGCTTTACAAATTTGACTAGCATTTCTGGTCATAAGAGAAAAGCTCTCAACTAAGTAATGTACAGTCCTGTGTAAAATTATCATGCATAGCAGTCTTTCAAAAATGTGGAGCAAATTGCGAATTTTGCGATGCGATACCAAGGAAAATTATTCCCTGGATCATCTCAGATTTTCTCCCACCAATTTTCTTCTCATGGGACATTATCATGTTCAATTTTTCATTTTCTTCTTGGTCAAGAGAAGACTAAGTTTATCTCACTTTGAATTATGTTTCTGGGACAGTGATGTGACAAGGGTATACATGTACTCAAATAAACTATACTTGAATCTTAACAATTTAAACCATCAACATCATCAGTCATATTTGGCATCACCATCAATATCATCTTCATGTTTTCATCACTTTATCACCACCAATCATCCTCATCAATCATCATCATCACCATCACCTTCATCATCACAATCTTCATCATCATAATCAGCACCACCACCATCAATGATCCTCATCATCGTCATTAATCATCATGTTGTTCATCATCACCATCATTGCAACAATTACCACCATCATAATTCATAATCATCGATATCATCATCAATATCATCCGTCAACACCATCATCATCATAATTATTATCGTCATTAATCATGATCTTCATCATCATCATCACCTTCATTACCACCATCATCATAGACTCAAAATATTATCATCATCATTAATCATCATCAATATCATTGTTACCACCATCAGTATCATTACCATGATTACCATTATCATAATCATTATCGTCATTAATCATGATCATCTTTATCATCACCATCATAAACATCATTAATCATGATCATAATCTTCATCATTATCATCGCCACCACCATCATCATCATCTTCATCATCATCATCAACATCCATCTATCTAAAGTTAGTATCATCTAGTTCAAGTCATTCTCTCCAGTTTAGACCACACTAGACCCAAGTCCCAACATCGATTAATTTCATTTTTTCCATACCTGGCCCAAATTGATGGTGACATTGACTTCGTTGTAGCTCATTCCTCTGGAAAGCGGAGGGCTCTGCCACCATTTTTCCGTCCCGTCGATGGCATATTCAATGGGATGAGCCTTTGCTGGGTCGCTGGGGTCACAGTTATCACAATACTGCCCTTGGATGATAACATGTTCGCCGGGTCTGTAGATGTCCGCCGTGTTTCCAGTAAGTTTGCAGTAAAGTTCCCCCTGTTCTCCGGGCGTGGCAAACCCCTCACCGCAGGTCGCAGTGGCTTCGATTTCTCGTCCACGGGCAATGTTGAAATATGGAGGATTTAATACTAATGTCTCGTTTTCATGGCTTGTCGCGGAAACGCAGCAAAAAGCCGCGAAAAGGAGCTTGACGATTAGCTCCAACGCCATTTTCGTGTCTCTCCTCCTCCGTTCTCTCGTGTGTACTGAACTTCGGGATTATTTCGGGCGCGCGCGGCCGATACGTTTCGAGCTAGCTAGCTGTGCATGCACCGTATACCGGTGCAATTCGCCTTGAAGCTTGTTAATCCGCGCAGCTAGCTCAGGTGCACAAAAGTTTTGAGACTTCGATGCGGTCATATTCTTAGCTCCAGGCGCTCGTAATTTTCATTCTCGTGTCAAGAATTTCGATACCTGGGACTTCTCTGGTGGAGAGATGAAGGGGGAGACTCCTGCAGTGGCGTAATGAGCCTTGAAAAAAATAGGGGGCATAAATGGCGTATCGAGCAAAATTTATGCGAGAGATCAACAATTCGACATTTTTTACAGGGGGCTGCATAGGCAGGGGCAACCGATAGTATTCAAGCAGTGAAAAAAAATGTGATGAGAAAAGGAAGAATTTGGAAAAGGGGGAAGGAAGAACATGTCATTGGATGTTTGGGTAAATGATGAGCAACTTTTTTTTTTTTTCGAAACATTTTCAATATTACGGTACAAAATAACAGGGGAAGATACACAAAAGGGGGTCACAAAATTCCAATGACATTGAAGTCAATCAATAAGGCACCCAAGGCCATGGCCCGGCGCTCCGTGGCGTGGTCTTGGTTGATTTATTAGATATTCATTCATGGCCAGATTTTTATTTTTTATTAACCATAGGCGGATACAGGGGGCCGCCCCCCCCCCCCCCCCTATTGGCGGAGCAAAAACAAATTAAAAAAGGGGAAAAGAAAGAAAAAAGTAGGGGAAAGAAAGCAGGAAAAAAGAAGATGAAAAATAAGAGGAGGGAGACGAGTGAATAAAATAAGGTAAGGGGAAGACTTGGAAAATTACTTAAAAATATATTCATGTCACTATATTAAATTTTCGCTCGGGCTTCGCGCTCGCATAGCCTGTTCGATGAGATGCATAATTATCTTGCTCAATAGGCTGATATGTAACTTAAAATATCAAGTTTTGAAGTCAGTATACAAAGCATATTTCAGCTCGGACATCGAGCTTTCATTATTTTGTTTGATTTACAAATTTATTATTTTTAAGTGCTATGTAAAATGTCATGTTTGAATATCATTTGCAGCTTTTTGCGCTGTGCACTCGCATTATTTGATTTGCCAAGTAGACCTACATATTGTCTTTGTTTATTCCTGACCCATTAGATTCTTTATATATTGATTCTATAACAAACTACTTAAAATCCCCCTTTTTATGACACCTTATAAAAAATTTCGTTTCGCAATTTGCGCTAGCAATATTGTTGAAAATATGTCAACTCCTAAATCATATTCATGATTGCAAAAGTGCTTAAAATATCCAGTGTTCGGGCCTCAATATCAACTAATTTCATTCACTCATTAGGCTTATTACATCAATAAAAATGATAATAAAATTTTCATGAATTCCTAATAACTAAATTGTCCCTTGTTCAGAAAGGAATATCGACAAGTTTCAAATCGCGCTTAGGAATAGGAATATGAAGATAGTCATCATTTTCATATGATGAAAAAATGTCCTTAGGCCTAGAATCTCCAGGTTGTAGGTCAAAATAATAATAAAAATATCAGCTCGCGCTTCACACTCGCATCATTTATTAAGTGCTATCCATATCCACTTCACAATTTCCCTAAACAGTGCTTTAGATAGTGCTTAAATTCACCCTTTTCATATATGAGAATATCAAGTATTTTCCGCTCGCATTATTGATTTTCATGATAAAAAATGAAATGTATTCAGAATTCCCAGATTCTGTCTAACTCTAAAATACGTGCACACATGTTTATTGAGATACACAGCTTGATCTTTACTCAAAACGTGCTAAAATTATCCAGTTTCAGATCGATATCAAAAATGTTTTTTTATGAAAAAAAATTCCGCCCCCACCCCCTATTGGTGGGAGCTGGATCCGCCCCTGTTAACGTGACTCAGTGTGTGATAACACAACAGCGAGACGTTATTACCACCAGCGTAATGAGCCAAAAAATTTGAGGGGGCTCGATACGGCGTATGGCGTAAAATTTATAAAAAGTTGTGAGTGAGCGAAGCAAACGAGTAAAAATTTTGACATGGACATTTTTATTACAAAATATCTAATTTTGTGAAAGATTTTGATATAGTATTCAGAAGATAATATCATATATTTCACCTTCTTTCTTTCCGTTTTTTTTTTCCTTGGTCGTGATCTATATATATATATATATATATCGGGGGAGAGGGGCAAGAGTCCCCTAAGATACCCCCCCCCCCCCTCCAAAGGTACGCCACTGTACTGGTAACACTGTCAAAGTAGAATCTTTTTACCACTTTTTTCCGTGAACAAAACACAAGACACAGATTTTTAAGGTGGCGCTGTTTATTATTGTGTCGTACAGTATTACCATGGAATAGTTCCATGGTATTACCATAATGGCATGCAATGCCATTCTAACCTGGGCGTACATAGGGCACTGGCGTACGGGGGGGGGGGTCATGGACCCCAAATGTTTCACGAGCAGGAAAAATAATAGGAGAAAAGCAAAGAAAAGGAAAGGGCAAGGGATGAAATGCGATATTATTTTTCTATCACAAAATCAGATATAAAGAAGGAGGAGTCAAGATCACTGGAGGTCATTTCATCAAAATATTATTTATTTATTACTCTTGTTATTATTTTTTTTTTTTTGGGGGGGGGGCTGGTGTTGGCAGTCACTTCGCCCCTAGATTTCCGCTGTATAGCCATGGTTTTTTTTTTTCAATTTACATTGTTCATAAGGTTCGGCCCTATAGGGCCACTTAATTATTAGAAGGCAAATATAAGATCACAAAAATTATGGGGGAAATGGCTAGATTAGGATGCAGAAGAGTATAAGTGAACTCCTTGCACTGCCCCGTGCACCCCATACTAAGTTTACCCTATTTGCCTGGCCCTATATCGGAAAAACGGGAGGGACATCGGGAAGTTCTTACTGACGAAAAGTTTGTTGTAAAATACTGGAAATAATAATAATTTTTTTAAATGGTGTAGGTTGATGGTTTGAGGTTGGCGAATGCTTGGTATAGGGGAACATGATCCAGCCCGTGTCGTGTCCCCCCCCCCCTTTGAGAGGCTTAACAAATATTTGGTTTAGAAATATATCGTGTATTTTATTTTTTTGCTTGTCAAATGTTTCCTGACATAAATCACCCAAAATGTCCCTTTTTTGTTGAAAAATCCTTGATCCGCCCCGGGTTGAATCACCTATGGTGCAGTGAGGTATCGATCATCCATGGAGATTCTGTTTCCTGGGTTCTTTTGGTCTATAAGATTATGAAGGGTACGGGGTGCAGGGGCGGATCCAGCCTTCGCCAATAGGGGGGGGGGGGGGATTTTGTTTAACCATATTTTCCCCGATCGGCCGCTCGAAGTTGATTTTTGTTTTTTTCTTTGAAGGGGAACTCCTAACAGTCACTTCTTAGCTTTATTCTTATAAATCAACATAGATATACAGTGCGTCCCAGAAAAAACGAAACCGAGATTTAGCGATGATTTATCAAAACTTAATCAAAAATAAAATAGACAAATGACCTACCAATGTAAAGCTTAGAATCTCCTCTATCATCTGATATTACTTAGATTATTCCTCATTCACGCATGAGTGAGCAAAAACTATTTGAAGGAAGGATACCAAAAACTCATTTGGCGGGGGGTATATGAATTTCAAAAAGAAAATCACATGTCTTAAAAGTTCAATATCTGCTCTTTAATGTGATACTTCAATTACAGAAAATGGTCAAGAAATAACAAAGTTCTGGTTATTTGAAATAAGGCTTGAATTTCCATAATTTCAATAAATAAACTGTTTTCACCGGTTTCCCACAGAAGCTAACGGAGTGTCGAGTGAGTTTGAACGCTAGCCTGTAAAACCTCTTCATTTTATGAAATTAATGAAATTCAAGCCTTATTTCAAATAACCAGAACTTTGTTATTTCTTGACCATTTTCTGTAATTGAGGTATCAAATTAAAGAGCAGATATGGAACTTTTTAAAAATGTGGTTTTCCTTTGAAAGCTAGATACAACCCGCCAAATTACTTTTTGGTATCCCCTCTTCAAATTGTTTTTGCTCACTCATGCGTGAAGGAGAAATAATCTAATTAATATCAGATGAAAGAGGAGATTCTAAGCTTTACATTGGTAGGTCATTTGTCTATTTTATCTGTGATTAAGGACGTTGCACAGTTAAAGTGAAATCCATGTCATTTTCACCAAACTTTGCACATAGATACTTTAGAACCTTAATATTCGAAATATGCAAAAATTAACATAGGTCCATGTGCTTGTTTTTTTGCTATAGAGCTTCAAAGTTCACCCAAATTGATGTTCTTAAGAATTGCGCATTCAAAAGAATTTGGCATTTTTAGACCGCCCAAGATTACTACAATGAGTTTAAACATGCATTACTCAGTCAAAATACATGAAAAAGTCATCAAATTTCGCGAGAGAGTTAATAATTGTATCGTTAGAATGGAGAATCTATTTATAGTGCTATTTGTTTGCAATTTTAGGTTTAACAGCACTGTCAGTTCTTTAAAATGTCGTAAAAGATAACAAAATCCAGATATAAAAAATGTAAAATTTGAGCAACAAACTACAAACGTACAATAAATGCTGCACTTTATTCAAAATCCATGTCATTTTCACCAAAATTTGCAGAGTTGTAGAGGAGGGTATACCTTAAAGGTACAAACATTAAAAAATAGGGGTTCATGTGCTTGTTTTTAAACTATCAGCATTTTTATTAGAGCAAATGTGCTTTTTAAAACACCAAAAATGCGCCGAATGCCTTGTATCTATGTGAAGAAAAAATCAAAACCACTCTACCATTTATTCAAACTCGGGGTAATATTCGTGATTCTTGGCAGCACTGCAGAGTAAAGTATTTGGAAATTGTAGAGAATTTATTTTGAATGATCCATGGAATAATTCAATTTTTTAGCTTCATGAAATAACGCATCGGATCTGCAGTTAAAGTGCAGAAGATGAGAAAAATCTGCTCATACCCGCAGCTAATTAGTTACCTGTTCATCAATTGTGACGTCAGCGCGCAGAGTGTAAACTATGCGCAGATCATAATGCGCACAAACATAACTGTGGAACGTCCTTAAGTTATGATAAATCATCGCTAAATCTCGGTTTCGTTTTTTCTGGGACGCACTGTATAACAATCTCATAATCTTTATTTAGAAAGTGCGAGCGCGAAGCGCGAGCTAAATTTCATGCATTTTGTCCTAAAATGTGAACATTCTGGTCAATATTTTTCCTAAATAAGATGTGTACGCGAAGTGCGAGCAGAACTTTTCAATATACGCTTATATCGGAAAGGTACCTGTTAATGGACTGCTTAATTGCAGTTAGCCATGACGACGTAACATATTTCAACAATCAAATAATGCGAGCATTTCTACCAAAAGAATGGAAATTCTAAGCACTTATATAACTAAATAATTGATGCGAGCGCAAAGCGCGAGCGGAAAATTTCGAGTTTAGACCTAAAAACGGGACACCCTATTCATGTTTTGTAAACCATGAAAAGGATGAGTAATTGGGGATCTTATAATGCGAGCGCAAAGCGCGAGCAAAAACATTTTTGATATTCTAATCTGAAACTGGATAATGTTTTAAATATAGAACAAGCTGCGTATCTGAATAAAAAACATTTTCGGGCGTGTTTCAGATTTAGACCTAAAATCTTTGCATTCTAAATACATGTTTCATCATGAAAATCAATAAAGCGAGCGCGAAGCGCGAGCTCAAGATATTTAATATTCCAATCTGAAAAAGGGTCAATTTAAGTTCTGTTATTTCAAGCGCTTTGTAGGAAAATTGTGAGGTGGATATGGATCGCATTAATAAAGAACTGATACTTTTCATTAGTATCACTTTGAGTTTAGACAGAGGACTGGCAGGGGCGAATCCAGTCTTCACCAATAGGGGGAGGGGGCGGAATTTTTTTTCAGCCATATTTTCCCCGATCGGCCGCTCGAAGTTGATTTTTGTTTGTTTCTTTGAAAGGGTAGTCCTAATAGTCACTTAGCTTTATTCTTATAAATCAACATAAATATATAATAATCTCATAATCCTTATTCAAACAGTGCGAGCACGAAGCACAAGCTATTTTCAATTTTTATTTTATGTATTTTGTCCTAAAATTTGAACATTCGTTGCAATGTGATCCCGAGCAAGATGTGTATGCAACTAAATAATGACTGCGAGCACGAAGCGCGAACAGAATTTTTTAATATATGTTTTGAACTGATCGGAAATGTACGTGTTAAAGGAAAATGAAACTCTTGGAGCAAGTTAGCTTTTGTGAAAGCAGAAAAATCAAAGAATAAGATCAACAAAAGTTTGAGTAAAATAGGACTAGCAATAGAAGAGTTATGAGCATTTGAATGTCGAGATCACTAATGCTATGGAGATTCTCCCATTGTCAATGCGACCAAGATCTATGATGTCACAGATGAACAACTCTCCCCTTTTGGACACTGAAAATATACCCCAAAACATCTCTTTTTGCTCATTCTAATCATATGACAAACGATTCATCAATGATATAATGTTGTGAAACCTATGTACTTGTCCTCTCATAAAGAGAACACCTCACCTTGTGATAAAAGACTCTATAAAAGTGAGAATATAAGTGAAATAAGTACTAAAGTAATGAGGGAGTTGTACGTTTGTGACATCACAGATCTTGGTCGCATTGCCAACGGGAGGATCTACATGGCATTAGTGATCTCAATATTCAAATGCTCATAACTTTCTTATTATTCATTCAATCTTCCTCAAACTTTCAACAATATGTTTCTTTGATTTTTCTCTTTGATATGGATTCAGCTGGTTTCAAGGGTTTCATTCTCCTTTAAGGACTGCTTGCAGTTAGCCATGAAGACGTTACATATTTCAACAATCAAATAATGCGAGCGCGAAGCGCGAGTTGAAAACTTTTGACACTTCTACCTACAGAATGGCAATTCTAAACACTTTTTTGAATCGTGAACAGTATAGTCATATAACTAAACAATTTATGCGAGCGTAAAAAAAAATCGAGATTTAGGCCAAAAAACGATGAGTAATTGGGAATCTACTCAAATTAATATTGCGAACGCAAAGCGAGGGCAGAAAATTATTGATATTCTGATCTGAAACTGGATAATGATTCAAATAGATAACAATTAAGCTGCGTATCTGAATAAACATGCGGGCGTGTTTCAGATTTAGTCCGAGAATCTGGGCATTCGGAATATATTATTTATCATGAAAATCAATGATAAAGCGAGCGCAAAACCGAGCATAAAATATTTGGTATTCCGATCTGGAACTATAATGATTTGAATAAAGGATAAGCTGCGTATCTGAATAAACATGCGCGCGTGTTTCAGAATAGAATCTGCATTGGGCATTCGAAATATATTATTTATCATGAAAATCAATACTCAAAGCAAGCGCGAAGCGCGAGCTTAAAATATTTGATATTCCGATATGTAAACGGACAATTCAAGCTCTATATTTCAAGCACTTTGTAGGAAAATTGCGTGGTGGGATATGGATCGCACTGAATAAAGAGCTGATATTTTTCATTATCATTGCTTTGAGTTTTGACATATAGGACCGGGACATACATTTTGTCATTATATAAAAATGATGACTATATTCCTATTCCTCTTCCTAAGCGCGAGATACAATTTGTGTATATTCCATTCTGAAAAGGGACAATTTAATTATTAAATCTTATATATCAATCTATGAGAGCGTGAAATTGGTTAATATTATGGCCTGAAAACTAATGACATTTCAAGCACTTTTTTAATCATGAATAGGATGCATGAGTTAATATATTTTTAATAATAATGCGAGTGCAAATCGCGAGCCGAAACTTTTCATTGCTAAACTGTCATGAAATGGGGATATAGGATTAATATTGAGATAAACATAACTTACCAATCAAAATGCGAGCGTGCAGCGCTAGCTGATACGTTTTGACAATCAGACCTAAATATGGATATTTTGAGAACTTTATGGAATACTTGAAAATAATAGGTACCTGACAAATCAAATTTTGCGAGCGAGCAGAAAATGTTAGTATTCAAACCATAAAACTGAAATTTTTACAGAGCACTTTTTAAAAAGCAATTTGTAAATCAATCAAAATGATGAAAGTTCGATTTCCGAGCTGAAATATGTTTTGTATATTGACTTCCAAACTTGATATTTTAAGCTCCATATTGAGCATGATATGTAAATCACCCGACAGGCAATGCGAGCGCGAAGCGCGAGCGAAAATTTTATATAGTGACTTGAAAGATTTTTTTTATTTTCCAAGTCTTCCCCTCATCTTATTTTGTTCACTCGTCTTTCTCCTCTTCTTTTTTCTCCTCCCTTTTCCCTCCTTTTTTTCTTTCTCCCCCCTTTTTTCAAATTTTTTTTGCTCCGCCAACAGTGGGGGGGGGGGGGGGGTCCCTCGCCCCCTGGATCCGCCTATGGACTTGGACATTCTAAGGACATTATGTCATCATATATGACAATGATGTCTATCTTCCTATTCCTCTTCCTAAGCGCGAGATGAAAATTGTTGATATTCCATTCTGTAAAATGGACCATTTAATATTAAAATGAGAGCGCGACATCTGTTAATATTATGGCCTAAAAACTGGACATTTCAAGCACTTTCGTAATTATGAATAGGATGCATTAGTTAATATATATTTAACAAATTATTAATGCGAGCGCAAATTGCTGGCCGAAATTTTTGATAAACTGTCATGAATTAAAATTGACACATGCATAGCTCACCAATCAAAATGCGAGCGTGCAGTGCTAGCTGATACGTATTGACAATCGAACCACTAGCGTACCTACGGGGGGGGGGGGGCAGAGGGGGCTGACTGCCCCTCCTGACGAGTCACAACCCATGCAAGGGACATATCCCTGCCCCCCCCCCCTGACGAGTCTTGAAGACCTTTTTTTCTGCTTGTCAAATTTTTTTTCTGGTACGAGAGTCTTCATTTGTGGTTGAAGACCTTTTTTTTTTTTTTTTTTTTGCTTGTCAAATTTTTTGGCGGACGAATTTGCCCCCCCCCCCTGTGGAAAATCCTAGGTACGCCACTGAATCGGACCCAATCAGAGTGCCAAAAATAGGGATATTTTGAAAACTTTATGAAATACACGAACCTGACAAATCAAATTGTGCGAGCAGAAAGTGTTGATATCAGACCATAAAACTGACATTTATTACAGAGCATGCACTCTTTAAAAATCAATTTAAGTTCGATTTCCGAGCTGAAATACATTTTGTATATTGATCTCCAAACTTGACATTTATAAGCTCCATATTGAGCAAGATATGTAAATCACCTAACGCGAGCGCGAAGCGCGGGCGACATTTTTCATATATACATGAAAGATTGTTTTTATTACCCAAGTCTTCCCCTCATCTTATTCTATTCACTCGTCTTCCTCTTCCTTTTTCTCCTCTCTTATCCCTCCTTTTTTTTCTTTCCCTGTTTTTATTCTTTTTTTAATATTTTTTGCTCCGCCAAAACGGGGGGGGGGGGGGGGGGGGGGGCTCGCCCCCTGGATACGCCTATGGGGTGTCCCCTATCCCAGTCTTTGAACGCCTTCATCCGTATATCCGCCACTCGTTTCTATTTACAGTCCAGTATATCATTTTGCAATCCAGCATGGATATGTTTCACCTTGGGAAAGGCTACGTGGAAGATGTAATTGATAGCTTCGATCAAGACTTGCTCATATCGATACAGAATTAAAATATTATGATAAACTTGTAAAATTGAAAAAAAATCATATTCATCATAAAATATGAGACAAAATTAATTATTATATTAAAAATATTTTTTTTGTAAATACTTGAATGTAAATCTTTATTAATTTTTTTTATTAAGTGTGTTGGTTTAATAATTATAAGTTCTTACGACTGATAATAATATAATCTGTGTGCGTCACTAGTACGTGTACAAAAATCAGCCATTTATGTTTTGTACGCTGAAAATCATGCATTGACTGACACGAACTTAGTTTGTGAACAGCTGGTGAACTTGAAAACTGCTACGAACTCCTAAATGACTACGAAATTCACGATTTTTAGGTGACGGTTCAACAACCCAACATGGATGCCCAAAGCGTCGTACCACCGCACATTACGATCCCGGTTTTGGCCGTGGTTGTTCTCGTTTGTCTCGTTTTCATGTTTGGATTTCGCATGACCAGTCCGCAACCACCGAGTTTCGATTTTGATGATGAGTCCAATGATAAGAAATCCAGACGGGGCAGGAAAAGAGTAACATCGTCGGTATGCTTTCTATCGGGCTTTCTAATAAAAAAAAAAATATTGATAACTTGGTTGTTAACGTGTGTTACTGTGTTAGACTAACGATATATCAAGATCTATTACATTCAGACATTTATTGATTATTGTTCAACCTGCTCCCTTTCCTACTCTTCTTTCTTACCCTATTCTCATTCTGTTCCTCAGGCTCAGTTCCTGCAGTTCAATCTTGACGTTCATATGCCATAATAAATAATAATCATTGTAATGATTGTGGGCATTAACGGAAAGACAAGACAAGACAAGGCATGCCCCCGTCCCATCTCCCCTTTTTTTGCTCATTTTCATTCTCAATTTGATTCTCTTCACCTTGTTTTTGTGTTTTGATTTTTACTGAAAATTACATGTTCTTAATTCGTATCTTATATGCACAGGCTGGTAGACCTATGTTTATTTACGATTTTATTGCGAATCAAGTCTACATTGAATTGAATTGTTTGTAATATTTCTTTGCTTGGTCATTGGATTTTTGGATGTTTTTTTAACAGAACTTTATTGATTAGACCTTAGTTAAATAATGTAAAGCCTTCTTTTACTTTGTAATGTTAGTGTACTACTAGTTGATTGAAATGAATTGCTTTAACATTCCACGACTTTTAGGATTAGAAGTGCTAAAAATCTCATCCAAATGTAAGAAGAAAATATGAAATTTTAACGAAAATCAATGCTCGTCATTTTGAGGTTGCAAACACAATGGGCTATTCACTTAGCGAAACAATTGAAAGAGAATCAAACAATGCATGGTTTCAATTGTTGAATCTTGCTGAGCAGTCAGCCCATTGATTATGTGCATCTGATTTCCTTGACAAAAGCCTAGATAGTGGTGTTAACCACTTTTTACTGAATTGATTTAAGTACAGAAAAAGTTACCCCAAATTATGCTAGCGCAAAGCCAAATATCCACTACTGAATGATATGCGCCGTATAAGCTCAAACAACAACCACTCATACTCTCTTTCGTAAACACTTCAGGTTTAGCATTTTGTGCATAAGCATCGGATTTCAATAAACGTCTTGGGCCCTTATCAAAATATTTAGATTGGTCAGTTATCACATTAATGGTAGATGGTACTACTATTGGTCGACGTAAAATGTTTTCCGAACTTTTTTACTTGTTGTTATCCCTTGCAATGTCTGATTCATAAATAGAGTAATCTGGGTATTAGCAAATGAGTTCTATCCTCTAAAAAAACGCCACCTAGTTTTAACCAGTTGACCAGGAGAAAATGACACTGGTTTAGAAACATTGATCAGGGTCCCCTAACACAAAGGCTAGCGATTGATCGTACACTTAATTTTTATGATTGATTGTACATTGTAGTCAATGGAATCAATCGTAGAAAAATGTTCTACGATCATTGCTAAGTTTTGTGTTACGGGCCCCAGTACACCTTTTGCTTATAAAATGACATCAAATAAAACTAAATTCTGTGATGAATGATACTCAATGCAATTGTTCCATCTCTACAGCGACCAGAGAAAACAAGCACAAATGGATCTGTTCCAACGCAGAAAGAAAGCCGGGAGAAGGCGGCGCCAGCCAAGACTTCTCCGAGCAGTAACAGCAGCAATGCCTCTCCTAAGAAGGCCAAGCCAGCTGTACCTAAGATCACCACGTCTAACAGTGCCCCAAAGCCAAAGAAGACAAATGACGGTGCTAGCCATGAGAGGGAAGAGCAAGAAGGAGGTGGGTTTTCAGAATGCTTTATTTCCAATTGGTCTAATTAATACCAATTTTACCAATTACCAACTTGTCTACTATCATTTGGTCTACTACCAGTTCGTCCACTATCCACATGGTTTAATAGCCATTTTGTCCACTCACCATTTCATCTAATAACCAGTTGGTCCAATAGCCAGTCCATATACCATTTGATCTAATAGGATTAAGTTTTAATTGGGCAAAATGAATGAAAAGAAAATGGTATAGACCAACTGGTTATGAGAAAAAATGGTAATAGATGAAGTGGTGATTAGACGAAATAATAATTGGATCAAACGGTTGTTTGACGAAATGTTGGTGGACGGAATGGTATTAAACTAAATGAAGATACATGTAGACTATGTGATGAGTGGACGAGTAGGCAATAGACGAATTGGCAATTTACCTTCAGAATACATGATCATTTTAAACTTAAAAGGAGAAAATTGCCCTGACATGAAAATTGATTCTTGTAGAATGATTCAAGAAAGAGATACTGTACACTGTAGGGACAGTGATTTTTCATTGAAAAGAATGGTCTCTTCTGTTTCTGAAAACCTGTAGTTCAATTTCAAACTTTATCTAAAATGGAAATTATGTTCTGTCATATCATGTAGCAAATGCACACGGCAAAAATTCTGTTTTGCGAAGATAAATTGAATGAATTTTCTCGTGACAAGTAAAGGTTTACTGGTAAATCACTTTCCCCGAACACTAATAAAGACTTGTGAAAAGCGGTCTACTGCGACATCGTCAGTGCAGTCCAAAATATGTTTTTGTGGAGACTGAGAGTGTGTGTGCAGAACCATCAAGTCTTGACCATGTTTATGAGGTAAATTGTCACTTGATCTACATCCGCTCTGTTTATGTTCCATTTGCTCTAATCCTCGTCAGTAAAAGGTAATTGTTACTTGGGCCAGTACTCAATTTGATACTTAAGCCAGAATATTAAGTATTTTATTTAAGTAAAATGCTTAACAATCTTTGGTGTTCTGTTGCATTTTGTGGCTAAGTATTTTGCTTAAATCTAAGTCAGCCGCCTACCAGACTTAAGTCTTGCTTGAGTGCCTTTTACTAACGTGATATGCGCAGTCATACATTCTGCACACAGATGGATTCATACATTGCGCGTTATTTGGCTCAAACTTCCTGATGGTTATTAGTATTTTGCTGAAATTTGGCTTGATAAAGTAAATTACTTAAATGTGATCTGAATACATGTTTAAGCAATTTGCTTAGCCGAGTAAAATGCTAAGTAAAATACTTACAAAATCAATACATCCTATTGACAATTGCTCTGATTAAAAATCTGCATGTTAAGCCAAAATTTAAACCTAACCTCTAAATGTTAAAATAAATAAACCCTAATCCTAATATCTTTAGCTTATTCTGAATCGAAACTCTATTACGAACCTGACTCTAACCCTATGCCCTTTGAGATATTAGGACCAGAGCAAATGTCACCTCACCACAGTATGTGACCAGACGTCCAAATTGTTGATTGAACATGTGTGCAATAAGATAACTATGCTTAACATACAAATTTATGCAGTGAAAAATAGATACAGGTTGAATGTGCATCTGCCCTTCAGAATATGCTTGGAAAGAAATCAAGAGAATCTTGCCTTTGTTGATCAATATTTATCCTACTGTCGCTTGTATGTCCGACTTCAGGATGTGAAACAAGATTTATACTTTCATTAGTCTAGTATTCCAAAATTAAGCACTTATTATAGTATTATTACCACTCAACAATCTATAATTAGCATGATAAAGGTAAAAAAAGGAGCACTACTTTGCAGGAAATGCACATTCAGTTTCAGATACAACTTTTCTCTTGATTTCTCTTTCATTTTGGTAGATATTTGAGGAAAGGTTCATTCTAACTAACTGAAATGGGGTTAATTCGGTCTTCGAAATGTCAACATTTTGAAAATCGGCCAATTCAAAAGAGTAACTTGTTTGAGATTTCTTATTTGCAGACATAGCTTGGTCAACTTTACTTACTGTAGGCCTACCTTTTGAATACACTTCATCTTTAGTCTTCAAACCTTGTTTTCTACTTATTATGTGTGTGAAACTATCACATAAATTGTTCTTGCATTCAATCAAGTAGGCCTACTGTACTTGTGTCAAATAATCTGTTATAAGCAGTACCTATGTAAACTTTATAAGCCAGGGTTCATAAACATAAATTATCCTAAGATTTAGCTATACAGCCAACTCAATAGGTCGTATGAAATATAGTCGATATTATGCTCAGGACATTACAGGGTGTATAAAAAAACAGACTTCATACTGAATGACCAGATACATGCTTTATTAAGCACTATAAGGATGACATTTAGAGTATAAGCTATCATAATGAACGGACTGCATATCACTAATGAGCTAAGTAAAACAAAATTTTACCTTGTAAATGTGATTATTTGTGATTTCTTTATTGATTGATTGATTGGTGGGGATTTTTTTACCTAATTGCTAAGAAAGCATGAATGCTTGTAAGCAAGCAACCAGAGGACCGACGGCTTAAGGTCCTCTCCGAAGGACCTGGTAATGAGGATTAATGCCTTACCAAAGGGCACTAGCGCACCAAGTGTGAATCGAACCCGGGTCACCAGAATACGAATCCCCCGCTCTACCGACTGAGCTATCGCGCCTCCTCATTCTCATTGAATAACTGTAATTATTGTAATTTGATGTGATTCTTGATAAAAACATAAATACAAAAATAAAGTACTGTTCTTGTGTGGGTTGTAGTTAAGCAAGTTTGACAAATTAAAGCTTATTTATCTGCTTTCTTGCACTTAAAGGAGAATGAAACCCTTGAAACCAGCTGAATCCATATCAAAGAGAAAAATCAAAGAAACATATTGTTGAAAGTTTGAGGAAGATTGAATGAATAATAAGAAAGTTGTGAGCATTTGAATATTTTGAGATCACTAATGCCATGTAGTTCCTCCCATTGGCAATGCGACCAAGATCTGTGATGTCACACACGTACAACTCCCTCATTACTTTAGTACTTATTTCACTTATATTCTCACTTTTATAGAGTCTATCACAAGGTGAGGTGTTCTCTTTATGAGAGGACAAGTACAGAGCTTTCACAACATTATATCATTGATAAATCGTTAGTCATATGATTAGAATGAGCAAAAAGAGATGTTTTGGGGTATATTTTCAGTGTCCATAAGGGGAGAGTTGTTCATCTGTGACATCATAGATCTTGGTCGCATTGCCAATGGGAGGATCTCCATAGCATTAGTGATCTCGACATTCAAATGCTCATAACTCTTCTATTGCTAGTCCTATGTTACTCAAACTTTTGTTGATCTTATTCTTTGATTTTTCTGCTTTCACAAAAGCTAACTTGCTCCAAGAGTTTCATTCTCCTTTAATGAAAATCTCAACATCTATTTTGGCCGACTTGTCATGGGTTTTAAGGTGGACTGTCATGTGTGTTTGTTGCTTGAGGTCCACATATTTTTTCATGAACATTACATACATCGGTTGGTATGTGGGCGAAGACATTCCGATGGCTATACTGTATCCCACATGAATGTTTCTTGGAACATCTAAGCAATAATGATCTCCACAGGGCATCAATATCCTCCCACTGTTTCCCATTACGTTGTAATGGACACTGCCTCCACCGGTGTACTTTGCTGTTGTTTGACTTCTGATTTAAGTTCTGAACAATATAACTGTTTAATAAAGGAAGAAAATACCAAGGAATTAGGATAAATTTATAAATTTTGTTCTAATTTGAGCAGTGAATTGAACCAATTGTCAGTGGGGAAGGGATTACATGTTTAAGTGCAAGGAGGTACATGTATCTGTCACTTCATATCCATAAAACCATCAAGTTGATAATTGTTTGTAATATGATTTAAAAGCAACACTTGTATTTACATAGGTAAAAAAAGCTGTATTAAAATAATGGAAAATGCACCATAGACAGTCTTTTTCCTCTCTCTTGGTACTTTATTTACACAAAGCTGTTAGACTGTCAGACAGTTAGAGATAATCATATCTTGGCATGAATTCCATGAAAACAATCATTAATGCAAATTTGCTACTTTTAAATGAAATTTACAGTTTTTGATCATTCCTGTCCTGTTTTGTCTTGTGTTACGAAATATGTACTAATTAGGCCTATATTTTTTTCTTCAGCTATTCATATTTGATTAGTTTTACAATTTTTTTCTTGCTCATTACAATCCCAGACTATTGGTGGGGCTAACTTGCCACTTTGCCAGTAAGCCCAGCTTATAGTACAGGAGTAAGGAAAATTTTTGTTGTGAGAAAAGAGTAGAAGTTAGAACTGGCATACAGAGGGGGGGGGGGGGGGGGGCAAGGTCCATGACCAATAAAATAAACATTTAAAAGAAGGAAATAGAAAATAAAAGAAAGGGAAAGGAAAAGGGGTGAGATGTGTTATTTTCTTGAATATGCAATGTACAAATCTAACAAAAAATAAGATTTTGATTTTAATTAGGTCAAAAGTTTTGGTCGCTCACCCCTGCTCAGAACTTACTGTGGACCTCACTTTTTGGGGGCCCATTATGCCACTTTGACTTAGTTGGTTACCATGCCATCATAAGTTGGCCTTTAGCACTGAGTAAAATATGCAGACTTTCCTTCCAATGATAACATAGAACATTTATTCTGTTTTGTTTTCAGGCGAAGGATGGATCACACCGATTTCCAAGAAAGAACGCAAGCAGAACAAGCAGAATGCAGGCCAGAAGGAGGTTACCAGTCAAGGCCCGGCTAGGCTCTCCCCCAGGCCCCACAAGATGACAGCCTCAGGGGACAGCGTACAGAGCAGCACCAAAACAACAGAGCAAGCGGCTGTTGCAGAGTCTAATTTGACTGCAGAGGTGGGTGTTGCCCCGAACAGAAACAGCAAGGGATCAAGTGTACATGAATTGACAATCCCATTATTTGTCTCACGTAGGAAGTCATGTGGGAGTTGGTTTAGACTCGATGAATTCATATGAAGAGAGAGATGCATTACATGTATTCAGTTGCATGAAAATGTTGTTTTGGGGAGAGTGAATTGTAAATGGATTGAACGATGCAAAGGTTTTGCTTCAGAAAAATTTTGTTGGGGGTAATCGTGGGGTAAAGAAAAAATATCAGCTTCTATCAACTTAAGATTTCTGTGGCAAGCTTTCATCATAAGGTCTTGTGGCCTGGTCCCCTTTCATGTAATAAAGCTTAGCAATTAATTGTGGGGCAAATTTTTATGATTAATCATAAACTATAATCAATAAAATCAATTACAGTATAATTTTCATGATCCTGAGGTTTATTACTTTATTACTTCACTGTTAAGTTCAAATCAACTTTAGAAACCTGTTGATCAATAAAATCAACTGAAATTGACTTTAGCTGTTAGTGAATTTCCGGCCGAGTCATACCAAAGACTTTAAAAATGAGACCTTCTGCCTTCTTGTCCGGCGCTCGACGTATGAGAAAGGAGAAGGATAACATATTATATTATGCCGGGCCCGCTGGAAGAACAGCTTACAGCTGAGAGTGGCTACCCTGCGTAAATAAGAGTTACTTTTATTATAATTATTATTAATTTCCATTCCCATGGTTCTCATAGTAAATAATCCATGGATATGTTTGTAATGGTTTTTGTCTCACCTGCATAGCAGAGTGAGACTATAGGCGCCGCTTTTCCGACGGCGGCGGCGACGGCGGCGGCGACGGCGACGGCGGCGGCGGCGTCAACACCAAATCTTAACCTGAGGTTAAGTTTTTGAAATGACAGCATAACTTAGAAAGTATATGGACCTAGTTCATGAAACTTGGCCATAAGGTTAATCAAGTATTACTGAACATCCTGCCTGAGTTTCATGTCACATGACCAAGGTCAAAGGTCATTTAGGGTCAATGAACTTAGACCATGTTGGGGGAATCAACATCAAAATCTTAACCTAAGGTTAAGTTTTTGAAATGTCATCATAACTTAGAAAATATATGGACCTAGTTCATGAAACTTATACATAAGGTTAATCAAGTATCACTGAACATCCTGCATGAGTTTCACATCACATGACCAAGGTCAAAGGTCATTTAGGGTCAATGAACTTTGGCCGAATTGGGGGTATCTGTTGAATTACCATCATAACTTTGAAAGTTTATGGATCTGATTCATGAAACTTGGACATAATAGTAATCAAGTATTACTGAACATCCTGTGCAAGTTTCAGGTCACATGATCAAGGTCAAAGGTCATTTAGGGTCAATGAACTTTGGCCAAATTGGGGTATTTGTTGAATTACAGCCATAAATTTGAAAGTGTGTTGGTCTAGTTCATAAAACTTGGACATAATAGTAATCAAGTATCACTGAACATCCTGTGCGAGTTTCAGGTCACATGATCAAGGTCAAAGGTCATGTAAGGTCAAAGAACTTTGGCCACGTTGGGGGTATTTGTTGAATTGCCATCATATCTCTATAAGTGTATTGGTGTAGTTCATAAAACGTGGAAATAAGAGTAACCAAGTATCACTGAACATCTTGTGCGAGTTATAGTAGTTTTCAAAATCAGCACTGCTGCTATATTGAATCGCGTGATGCAGGTGAGACGGCCAGAGGCATTCCACTTGTTTTCTTTCAGAACGCCACCCAAACCGATGAACAAACCAAATCCGTTGAAAAGGTCGAAGAGAAGAAAGTTCCCGAGACTTTAGCTGCCTCCCCTCCTCCTGCCGCAGCACTAGAGTCACCTTCCACTAACAGCAGCAAGAGCTCTCGAAAGAAAAAGAAAGCAGCAGCAGCTGCAGCCGCAATTGCTGACTTTGCTTCAACGATACCATCCGATAAGGTTGAGGAACCGACTGTGGCTAGTGACGAAGTACAGGAGGTACAGAGCGAGAGTGTAGTGGAACCAACAGAAAGTGGGGTGGAACCAACAGAAAGTGGGGATGCACCGATAGAGCCTGAAGGCAAAGCGGAAGAGGCGGAGGAGGAATTCACAGTCACAAAGTCAAAGAAAAGCAAAAAGAAAAAGGCCAAGGTATGATAGAATTCAGTATCTTTTGAGAACCTGGGCCCGTATTCCATAAACGAGATAAGCATGCTTAAGTCAAAAATCTAAGCATTTTGTCTTAGTTTTCTGTCTAAGACAAAATTCTTAGCCAAAACGCGTATTCCATAAAGAATTGGCTAAGAATTTTGTCTAAGAATTTGGCTAAGAATTTTTGCGCGACTAAGACAGATTTAGGATGAATGGCTAAGTAACTTTTCTTAAATATGCAGAGTCTGTATTTCATAAATTCTACATGGCTAAGAATTTTGCCCTAACTTTAAGACAGTGGTGAGTTGTCTTAATTGCTTTAAGACAACGTTTAAATCCAACAAATCATGGCCAATTTTTTTTTAGAATTCATACCTATATTGCATTTCGAGCTACTTCCTCAGTTTTCAACCAATTTTCATGAAATTTGGAACACACATTGGTCTTAAGGTAAGGAGGTGTAAGAATTTTTTTTTTGCTTTTTCAGAAATTGTGTTGCCATGGTAACAGTATATTATGGCCAAAATTTAAAATTTAAATTACTTCATCGGTTTTCTACCAATTCTCATGAAAGTTGGCTCACACATTGGATTTGAGGAAAAGATGTGCAAGACACAAGTTTGCATGTGTCGGAAATTGTGTTGCCATGGTAACAGTATATTATGGCAAAAATTATGTATAAATCTTGCTATTCCAACTACTTCCTCAGTTTTTAACCAATTCTCATGAAATGTGGCACAAACATTAGTCTTGATGTGAAGATGTGCAAAACATATTTTATGCCTATATACAAAAATTGCGTTGCCATGGTAACAACATATTAAATAACGAAAATTAGGTGAAAAATTTGTGGTTTTAACAAGTTTACAATATTTCAACCACTTCTCATGATGTTTGCCACAGACATAAGTCTTGAGGTAAAGATGTGCAAGACACATTTTCGCATGTGTCGGAAATTGTGTTGCCAAGGTAACGGTATATTAGGGCAAAAATTATGTAAAAATCTTGCAGTTCCAACGACTTCTTCAGTTTTTAATCAATTCTCATGAAATGTGGCACAAACGTTAGTCTTGATGTGAAGATGTGCAAAGTATATTTTATGCCTTTATAAAAAATTGCGTTGCCATGGCAACAAATAAAATAACAAAAACTAGATGAAAATCTTGTAATTTGAATTACTTTATCAGTTTTCAACTGGTCAATTCTCCTAAAATGTTGGCGCACACAATAGTCTTGAGTTGAAGATGTCTAAGATATACTTTTGCCTGTATCAGAATTCGTGTTGCTATGGTAACAACATATTATATAAAGAAATTAGGTGAAAATCTTGTGGTTTGAATCCCTTTATTAGTTTTACCAATTCTTATAAAAGTTGGCTCACACATTGATTTTGAGGTGTAGATCTGCAAGACATATATTTGAAAATTTGTTGCCATGGTAACAGCATATCAGATCAATAAATGTGTAAACAGCATGATGTGTATTGAACTACTTCTTCATTTTATGACATTGGCCTATATGTCCATGAAATGTAGGTTTTGAGCTAAAATAATCTGCAAGACACATTTTCTCATTCATCAAAATATGTGTTTGTATGATAACTACATGTATACGCCAAAAAAGATTAAGACAATGGTCAATGCTAACTTTTTTTTGGCTACATAGAGAACTACATGTAGCTGAGGGCTTAGTTCTAGTTTTTTTTTTTTTTTTTTTTTTTTTTTTTTTTGGGGGGGGGGGCTAGACCTCAAGATTTCGAACTACAGCCCCTAGTTTAGATCTAAGCCTAGATCAAGAATCTTTAGTCCTAGAAATAACCCAATGCTAGATCCCTAGCCTACTTCCTTTCTCAGGCCTAACGTTAGATGAGTAGAACTAGACTAGATCTAGCCTAGGACCTACATTTACTATTTTTAGATCTAGAATCTACATTGAGATAGAGTCTACAAGTCTCTAGATCTACACCTATTACTATGACCCTATGTACACCTAGATTGGTATAGTTCTAGATCTAGATAGGGTCTAACTTTTAGTCTAAGTGAGTAAGTCATTTAGTCTAGATCTAGGCCTAGGTTAGAGATTTCTAGATCAAACAGTACAGACTAGATCAGCCAGTCCTAACGTTAGGGCTACCGGATAGGCTAGAAATAAAATCTAGAATGAATAGAAGAAAGCACAGGCTAGGCCGCCTAGGCCCTAGATCTAAATTCTTATATAAATCTAGGCCCTAGTCTAGACTGAGCTGTTGCCAGTGTTGGTCTAGGTTTAGGCCTGTTTTCTAGTCCTGGAAACCTAGATCTAAACAAGTCCTCAAAATGTATAAAATAAAAACTCCAAACAAACAGATGGACCTAAAGCAGGAGTAGATCTAGATAGATGTCTAGACTACTACTAGTACTAGGACTAGATCTAACTTTAGGCATAGTTGGCAAGCAATGGCCAATGCATAGCGATATATCTAGCACTGTTGACAGGAATAACCGTCGTTTCTGGAGATTTATTTAAAAGTTTCTGACATTTACTGTCATATCACATTGGTGAGACTAGGCCAACGTAACGTTAGACTGTTTAGTGTCGTACTCGTAATACTAAAATAGCGGAACAACCAAAATACAGTCGGAGACTGAAGCTTTTGGTCTAGGCCTAAGTCAGATCTATTCTAGACCTACATGTAAATCTAGATAGATCTATCCCTGTCTTAAGGCTAAGCCAGGCTAAGTCCTGCATGTTCTAGGCCTAGACCAATACTAATATAGGTCTATCGTTAGATCTAGGCCTAGTGTGTAGCTTCAGTCTCAGTTGCTCCACTACGGCACTAGACTAACAAAGTTACGTTTTGCTTCAGCCTTCAGGAAAGTAAAAAGTAAAAACAATGTTCAATTCTCCTCCAAACAGACGGATATTAGTTGTAGATCTTGGGCCTAGGCTAGATCTAGGCCTAATGTTAGACCCAAGACTAGTCTCAAAATTTACAAATGTTTTCCCTTAGACCCTAGGTCTACTTCAACTGAAGTAGAATAAAGATGTCGAGAGGAATCTACCCTATCCCATTTAGATTTTGACAAACAATACATGAAAAGTAATGAATGGGACTGATACATAAAAAACTGTGCAAGTCACTCGGTTTGGGATTGAAATGTTTTGGTAATTAACACAATATAGAATAATCTGAATAAAGAATTCTTACCATATATGGGTGATGAATGCTCTTCTTTTACTACAATAGTTGTAATTAGTTTCAATAAAATCAAACTTGTTAAGAAAAAACAACTTCAATGACATTTTTGCTATTTTGTTGCAGTCACCCCTGCAGCAGTTTAGAAGGTCATAGAATTTGACTTTGAGACTTTGGCTTAGCCATATCGTCTGACTTGAGACAAATGTCTTAAAGTTTATAGAATATCGTTAGGGAAGATTTCTTAGACAAGCAAAATGCTAAGACAAATTGCTAAGACTTAAGCAAAAAGCTTATCTCGTTTATGGAATACGGGCCCTGGACCCCATTTCACAAAAATTTGCTATGATTCATTAGCAACTCTTGCTGGATTATCAACCTTTCATTGGAAGAGCCAATCAAAAAGCTGAATTTTCACTGTTGTCATGGTAGTTGACATTCCAGAAAGACTTGCTCTTATAACAACTTTATATGAAATGGGGGCTAGGTGGGACCTTTCTTAAAGCTGTTGTTACCTGTAAAGTCACAGACGACTTTCTTTCGGTGAGCTAAATGGGCACCAATGAAAATTTGGGTATATCGATGACCACAATAAAGTGTTACCAGTCGTCAGTCGGGCGTAAAGTCGTGTGTAATTTACAACCAGCTTTATGAATTTAGTTGTACATTTTAGTCTATGCAGTCAATTGTAAAGATACTTTTCAACGATGGTTGCTAAGCTTTTTGTTACAGGCCCCAGATTATGTTGGATGAAACCAGTCGGGAAGTCGACGGAGCAGTGTAGACCAATCAGCAATTGACCTTTGAACCAGGGCGGTGGGGGTGTGTTTCACTACAAGTTTTGTCGGTGATTTTTCACTGATTTAATTTTTCCTCTGCCAAGCAGTTGCATGGAGTTGCCGTAACCTGTACGATCTGGGTAACATGTGATAAAGCAGTGTACAAATGCGTAAATTCTGTCGCAAATATACTCTCACCCAAGGATTTCAGTACTTTTAACCGTTTTTTATATGCTCGTCCTATGGGATGTATTTTGGTATCACGCTTTGGTGTCTGTCCGTCTGTTCGTAAGTTCACAGTGACATGTTTTCATCTTGCCCTTCTGTTATCCTTGTAAATGCGATAACTTCAGTTTAACTTAACCTACAATTGTAGGCTCATATAATTTGGTGCGTATGATACTAGCATGGATCCCAGGAAGCCTATTGATTTTGAGGTCAAAAGGTCAAAGGTCAAGATCACAGTGACATGTTTTCATCTTACCCTTCAGAAGTCCTTGTTAATGCAATAACTTCAGTTCAACTTAACCTAGGCTCATATAATTTGGTGTGTATGATACTAGCAAATATCCCAGGAATTCTATCGAATTTGAGGTCAGAAGGTCAAAGGTGAAGTCGCCACCTTCCACTTTTCTTGCTTGACCAATAACTCCATTTTCCGCATCACAGCCAGGCTTATTATGTGCTCACCTTAGCGACACTCGTGTTGCTAATTTGTTATTATAACAAGTTTTATGAAACCGTCCATGGTTAGTGAAAAATCACTGACCAAATTTCTTAAGAATCCCTAACTCCCTTGAAGATTAGATAATCATCCATTTAAAGGTCAAGTCCACCCCAGAAAAATGTTGGTTTGAATAGATAGAGAAAAATCAAACTAGCATAACACTGAAAATTTCATCAAAATCGGATGTAAAATAAGAAAGTTATGACATTTTAAAGTTTCGCTTATTTTTCACAAAAGAAGTAATATTCACAATTCAGTGACATGTAAATGAGACAGTCAATGATGTCCCTCACTCACTGTTTCTTTTGTTTTTCATTGTTTGAATTATACAATATTTCATTTTTTACAGATTTGACAATAAGGACCAACTTGACTGAACCATATACACTGTAGTATTAAAGTGATTGGTTAACATTGGTTTGACTTTAAAAAAATCTGAGCTAGAAGGTCACAATTGTCACGAAGAGATTGTATTTCAGAAACGAAATTAAACCTATATCGCTATTGTATTACCGCGACTGTTTTTAAAGTGATTGGTTAGCATTGGTTTGACTTTTAACAAATCTGAGCTACCTGTGTCTGTGATATGTTACAAAAATGAAGCCCAGAAAAAATTGCGTTCGAAAATAATTATTTAGTGCTTCAAAAATTGAAATATAAAGTGACCGAAAACACCATCTAAATTTCATCCCATACACTTATGTGTACTATTTAGGCGTCTATAAGACGCCTATTTACAAAATCGGGGTTCGCCTTGTAGTTTTAGCTTTTCATTCTCAATAATGGTTGTTTTCAGGGTTTATTAGTTCTAATACATGCACTTGTACACATGTTTCATCTTGGTTTGAGAATTTTTTAAATCGGCTGCTCACAAAGTTAAACAATACCTTTAAACAACGCTAATTCCACATATTCAAGGAGAAATTAATCATTGTTTCACCTGACAATGAGGAGAAAATTAGAATATTTCATATATTAATATACAAAAGAAATAGTGAGTTGATGACGTCATCAATCTCCTCATTTGCATACCGAGGAGGATGTGCCTATAACTGTTTCATGAATTTAAGCGAAAGTTTAGAATGTCATAACTTTCTTATTTTATATCCGATTTTGATGAAATTTTCAGTGTTATGCTTGTTGGATTTTTCTCTTTTTATTCAACTTTTTGTTGGGGTGGACTTGTCCTTTAACGTCTCCTGAGATTGAGACCAGTTCCATGCAAAAACAAAACACAAACACACACAAAATAAAACAATAACACCCAAAAGATACTAGTACATAACATTCACATGAAATAGGAAGGAACATGTGAATAACTTTCTGATGACATGGGTGAAATTTCATAGATTAAATTGTGGTTGTATATTTTGTTTTGACATATATATAGATATTAAAATATTTTCTTTCTTTTCTTTCATTCATTCCATTCTCAATTCTTTCCTAAACAAGTATTAGTTTACACATCCTGGAATTTCATATCCTGATATTTTTATTACAGGCAATTAAGTATTGTGGTCAAGTAATTTGTTTTTATAGCCTTTATAAAGAGGAAATTGAAATGGGGAATAATAGTTATATGATATATTTGATTTCTATTATTGATGATCAACAAAATAAAATGATACAAGAGGCCGAGTGGTGGTCAATATTTATGAGCATGTTTTAAGAAGTTGATCAACCTTTTACGACTCCCTTTTTCTCTCTACAATTTGTGATAATTGGAGAACATAAACAATTTTCAAAATTAAGTCGAAAACAGAGACAAATTATGTTATAATTTTATCTATGTGATTAAATATGCATGTAAGAGTACTATCTTTTTAATATTTTCTATAGATTTAGAATACAAGATTTTAAACAAAGCAATTTAAAAAAACTCAGCTCAATGACTATGAGAGAGCCCTGGAGTCAGGCTTCTCCTCAGACTGCTCCTCCTTGGTTTTCAATGTGGTCATCATGATTAATTATCACTATTAGGTCTACCTTGAGTGAATTATTACTTGCTTTGTATCGTTCATCTTCAAATTTTCTATGGATGAAAGCAGTGACTTCAGGGCCCCATCTTACAAATAGTTATGATTAATATAAACTATATGGAAATCCAACATATTTTTTTTCTCCAGGAAAGTTGCATGGTGTCCTTTATGAACAAGGAGAAGCAAACTGAATTGTCAAGAAAACAGTGAATGTATGAATGCATCACATCTAGAAAATATTTTGAACAAACATGTATTTCAGATGTTGACGTTGCTGGCTTTCCGTATTTGTGGTTGATGGGATTAGTCAAAACTCTTTGTAAGACAGGGTCCAGCTATTTCAATTCCAAAACCAGCCCAACCCAACTGTTAACCAGAGAGCCCTGCTAATATGCCCTCCTTCAAAACACTATTATATTTTCCTATTAGGCATATCCAAAGTATCAAACCGACTAAAGATCCACAACACCAATAACTTCGCTATGAGAACTTGTTCAGGGCTCGAAATGCCTGATAATTACATGTATTTCCAGGAAGCGCACCCACCCCAACCAGAGATTTTTTTGATAAGTTCTCAAAGTTATGAGCATGTGTTGTATGGGCCGAGTAGCAGCTGAGACATACGATTCAAAATAGCTCAGCAGCCCCGAGGCGCCTGTGCCCAATGTAATTGCTAATTTATTTGGCGGTGATCAATGGGATACAAGTTCTTGTAATTTGCTTTCATACTGCCAAAATCCCCATGGCTTTGGAAAAATCCCTGTGGAAGTTCTCGTAATTTTGACAATACCTTGATTTCCCGATCTGAGAATACCAGGTCTTCTTGAACTTTGAGTCGGTCTGAATATGCTTATCTACCGGATACCTCGTGTGATCATAATAATAATACATATGATTTATATAGCGTCTTTTCCATTTTGATTAAATGCTCAAGGCACTTCAAAGAGAGCAAAACATAAAAGTACATGTAAAGAGAACTAAGAGAAGTACAAGAAAGGATAAATTACAAATGAGGAAAAATGTCTTCAAACCTAGTACCTGCTGGTGAACAAATGCAATTTTAGGTAGCCCTTAAAGGATGTTGCAGAGTTTGAGTTCTTCAGCTCCTGTGGTAGTGAATTCCACAGGGCTGGTCCGGCATGAGCAAAGGCTCGGTCGCCTCAAGATAGTTTAGATAGTGGAATATGTAAGAGACTAGATTGGGATGATCGCAGTGTGCGTACAGGTTGATCATCACTGTGATTAATATACAAGTCCCGTCTCTTTCACATTTTCCCATTGGTGTAGAATGCGTCATCCGCCGTAGCAAGTCCAGAAGCAGCCCAACCCTCCAGTTTGCCAGAGATCCCTGCCAGCCAGCCCCTTGCCACAACTAGCCCCAAACCAGACAGCCCAGTCAAGGAGAAGCAAGGTAAGAACGAGGTCCCATGTCATAGTACTTGATTGATTGAATCCATTTATTTCATTTCGATATAAAGATATTTACAAAGTATAACATACACGATTGTCGCATAATATGCCAATATACAAATACATGAGAATATGAAATGAAATAAGAGAACTTAAAGAAAGGCCTTTAAGGCTTTGTGTGTGTAAAAGTTCCCTCAAATACATGTACAACATTCTACATTGCGTTACAGGCATCAGAATCTTCGATTTGTTATACCCCCCCTTTAAAAAAAACATCGGAATAGTATGGGTATTATGTACATTCACACGCACACCATAACACACAAAACACACTCACCCCACACGACACATCCATCAGCTATCAGAGGAATTAGATGCCAAGGTAAAGTTAGGTATATATTAATGTAAATTGATAAATGGTAGACATTGTAGCAATACTAAATGCCCTCTTAAACTGTAATAACGTTTTACATTCGATAACATTACTTAGAAAGGAGTTCCATATTATAGGTAAACTATGACGCACTGACTTGTTATAACATGGTGATTAGAATCCCAATCAAATGATTGGCTGAAACCAATCACATGACCAGTCATTTATTTTATATTTGCTAACATGACTTTTGACTCTGGTACCAATGACTAATTCTATTGACCAATCATGGTTTTGAGATAAGGATGGTCTATCAAATTACAAGGATTGTTTGGGCGATAGGATGCTGAGATCTCAAGGGGGGGGGGTTTAACCTTGACCCTCCTCCTATTTGTTAAAGGATGAAATAATAATGATATAAATAATATTTTTGTATAAAAATAATATCTCTATTTTTTAGATAAAATAATATTTTTACATAAAAATAATATTTTACATAAAAATAATATTTTTACATAAAAATAATATTTATATATAAAAATAATATTTTCATATAGTGCATAATAGTTAAAAGACTCTCTATGCGCTTTGCAAATATCAAATTACTAAATTATACAAATTATATATTAAACCTAATTTAAATTATCCTTTAAACCCAAATCTCAAACCTAAAATATGTCATACAAATTAGAACAAATTACATCAATACATAAAAGTTACATAATTAATGAAAACATAATTAACAACATACTATATTAAACTTTGTTAACAATATTTTGAGACTAAATAGGTCTTGAGAATAGATTTAAATATGGAAAAGGATGATGCAATTCTAATATTTAAAGGTAGAGAATTCCAGAGTACAGGGGCAGAGAAGGAAAGGTCTCTTTGACCATATGTATTTGTATTGGTGGAGGGAACATTTAGTTCTGGCAAATTCATAAATGAGAGTGAAGAATATGTGTTCTGTTCATTCCCTCTAGGGTCCCCTAAGAAATCTCCCAAGAAATCTGCCAAGAAGCCAGCATCGAAACAAGTTCCTTTAGAAACAGAAGAAAGTAGCAGTAAACCTGATTTAGCTTCAAAAGGTGAGTTAGAGTTAATGTCACTTGGGGGAGGGGGGGGGGATTAATGGTAGTTAGTAACCCATGACGAAAGAGCTCCGTTTGATAACACTATACCCCTCTTCTCCAAGTACGAAAACCCTACTGCCCCAGGCATGCAATGTAAGTATCAAAACACCTGTTTCTTGACCTCGGTCCGAAGATAACACAACAGCCCGAGTGCGGTCCGGGAAAACATGTCGCCATTTTTTATTCACTTACTTTCCTTATTTCGAGGTTGATTTTCTTTGTTCGAAATTGAAAATGGGCTAGCATTGAATTTCTGAATACAATATGCCTTTGAAAACGTGATTAAATATCGAATACAATAATTTAATTCCGAAGGTCCTTCTACAGGCAGAGAAGACTTACGTAATAGCACAGCTGTTGTTATCATTTCGTCCTTGGCTCAACGCTCATAATCTGGCCTGTGGGGATTACCTGGCCAAGCGGGGTTGATCAGGCGGGTGTTTCATAAAGCTGTTCGTAAGTTAAGAGCGACTGGTGATCATGTCTTGCGGTAAATGGTACAATTGGCGATGATCACCAGTCGTTGTTAAAGTCGCTCTTAACTTACGAACAGCTTTATGAAACGACCCCCAGGGCTTGGAAATGATGTTTTAGATTTTCAAACGCAAAATGGGGTGAAATACCGCAGTTTGCAATCCAAACTGCGGTCCGTTCCCAAACGGGGGTAAGACGTAATGCTTGTACAGGGGGCTGTTTCATAAAGCTGTTTGTAACATATGTGTGACTTTACGCACAATTAGTGACCTGGGGGTGTCCATAAAGATGTTCATAAGTTAAGAGGGACTTTAAGAACGACTGGTGGTCCTTACGCACTAAACCATCGCCAATGAACATTTTTGTGTATGCCATTTACCACAAGAAAGGATCACCAGTCATTCTTAACATCACTCTTAACTTATGAACAGCTTCATGAAACACCCCCTGGTGTGTATTTTATCAAGCTGTTCATAAGTTACAAGTGATTTTATAAATGACTGATGATCCTTTCTTGTGGTACAGGACATATTCCTATGTCGCTGACTTAGCACCTAAGCATGTGTTCCAGTCATGCGTAAAGTTGTGTGTACTGCAACGTAATGAACAACACGAAACTCCCACTGGGGCCCATTTCATTACCCTTGTTTGCAATATGGATTTTGATTTAAACTATGGTCTAAAATTGAGGTTTAATTCAGGATAGCTCGTTGTAACTTAAAAATAACAGTAGATGTTCAGTTTATCAGCTCATTTGACGCTTAACTCTTTAGATAGTTGTCTGCATCATTAAAGAATTGTGAGATGGCATCGTAATGATAGGACGCATATAATGTAAATGCAACCTTGCAATTTTGTCTTTCCATAATTTTAGCACAGAGTCAGACCATGGCCTTAGTGAAACGAGACTTCAGAATGTCTTTACTGTAACAGTCATTGTGTGAAATTGTTTATCCTAATAGTTTTCCCCACTCTTTGTCAGCAAGCACCCTAATGATATTTATTTTCCCATGAAAGCTGAACTATGATATTGCTTTTATATACATTATGTCATGGACATGATTGATGTTGATCGTATTAAGTTTGATTCTATCTATTATGTAACAGGGCACATAACTAACCTTCAGGCAGGGTGCATTGACCTTGCTGGGGATGGGGGAAAGGTGATACACATATGGGATCATACATATTTTATGGGATTTCCTAGCAGTATAGTGTAGTCAATGGCTCCCCTTGCCCCCCCCCCCCTTTCCCCAACCATTGAGATGGTGTCTACCTCGAGTGTACCGTTTCGTCACTCTTTCCCTATACAGATACAGGAGCATCGTTAGACCCTGATTCAAAAACACACGGGGCACAGGACACAGTAGAAGAGAGACTGGCCCCCGAACCCATCCCTAGTCCAGATCCAGCAAGCCCAACCATGCCAAGCCCAACCACGCCAAGCCCAAGCACACCACAAGACAGTGTAGAGGCTGCACCATCGGAGGAGAGGAAAGACGGGGCAACAGGGGGAGAAGCAGGAGGTAAGATGATATCCTGTGGAACGTTGTGGCCCAGTGGATTAGTCTTCGGACTTTGAAAGAGAGGGTTGTGGGTTCGAATCCTAGCCATGGTGTAATTTCCTTCAGCAAGAAATCTATCCACAAAAAAAAGCTGTGACCACCGGAATCGGTAGCCGAGCTTAGCCGGGGTAATATTGGAGCGCCTTGAGCACCTATCAAGGTGGATATATGCACTGTTCAAATACCCTATATCATTATTATATCCAAGTTCATCATTTACTCTATTTTTCTTATATACCAACCATGCAATGTTTCACCACTGTTAATGATGCAAATCAGTAAGTACTTTCCATAATCTGTTGTTCAAATTATTATGTATGCTTTAAAGAAAATTACCACGCTTGTATCCGCTGAATTATTACTTTTTTCAATCATTTTCAGATGACTGGGTCGAAGCCAAACCAGTCAAGAAGAAGAAGAAGGTCAGGAAGGACGTCTGACCTTTGACCTTTCATCTCTGTGAGGCGGTTGACCTCCGTGTGCCTTTTAAAGAGACCTCTGTACCTGGGTCGTGCCTTTCATCCGGCAGAGAAACCAACAAGGCTGTGCAAGGATATGGAGATGGCGGTGGATATCATGACCTTTGAACTATGACCTTTACTGTGACACCCAGTGCAGTTTCCATTTTTTAATGTACCCCAGACATTGTGCAGAGCCTTGCGTATCCGTAATTTGAATTCCATGTGCTGATGGCAGGACTGAGCTACCATATGAAGTACAGCAGTGAACGACATGACCCTTGACCTTTGACATCCGTCATGACAACCAGCATTATTTTCAACCCAGGAATACAATCAAAGTAAAGTCGAAGGTAGGGAAAGCAGTATGTGGGAAATCAATTCTGAAGTGGCAGATCGGCAAAGATGTGACTTGAAAACTCCTAAGTTCTGATGGAATATGACCCCTGTTTTTTTTTTTTTTTTTTTTAACTTGCACAAAATGCAGAATATCTACCATTGCATTCAGGAGTCAATTATTCATAGATATTGAAAGGTATACTGAACTGCTCCCAAAGCTTCAGTCACAATTCATGCCAGCACAATATCCAGAAAGAAATAGATTTTAAGAGTTATTGTGAGATCAGCGTCCGACATGAACATTTCTGGAGTATATGTAAATTTCATCATTTATAGCAACTGTCAAAACCAAATCGGTGCCAAAAGGTGCCAAAGTTTAGAAACCTTCTTGCAGTCAATCCAAACATGAGTCTTTTTAATTCTAACTACCAATACATTCTCCTGAACTCTGTTGGTATCCCTCACAATGTGTGTCGAAACTTTGACGACTGTTGCTTTACATCGAAGCATGTGAAAGGTACATGTCATGGTATTTGTTGAATATGTTGCCAAATATGAAGGGTGTTTAGAAGTAGAAATCAATTGAAAAAATAATAAATTTTGAACATTGTTTGATTTATTTTCTTGAATTGTACAGCAATTAGCTAGTACAGGAGACACAAAATTATATTTTTTCTCTGATTTTAGAGGTATATTACAAGTTAGAGTATATTATTTTGTGTATGATATGAGATTATTGAAACATTTTTTATTGAAATCAGATGCTTCATCATTCCAACCAGTTAAGGGCATTTGTTAAAATATTTTTGAAAGAAAGCATAAGCAACATTTACACACTAATGAAATATCAAATTTACAATTTTTCATAAAAATGTGGGATGGCTATTTTTTAATCAACGACAAGAGTAAAAAAATTCTCCTTTTTATTTTGCTGGTGGCTGATTGGAGAGAATGAATAGATGAATGTCAATTTCTCATGCTATATTAGTGTTTGTAAGACTTACTAGAATATCTGAGGTTGAAGTAGACTTCAAATAAATATGTACATATTACTTATTTTTGATGCTATCTCATACAAAAACTGCATGAATTCATCGCAGCATTCATGTATACGACATTCCCAAAGAATAGCCCTCGTGTTGCCTTAAAAATTTCCATTTTTTGGTGACATTCTTTGATGATCAATATTTCATTTTTAGCATTCCGTTTCTATGAATAGATGCATGAAAAAAAAATAGGCTTGGGTTCCATTTTTGAAGAGTATTCCACTTTTTAGGCAGTATTGTAATCAAACTTCCAGGATTATCTCGACTAATAGTATGCTCATATAAGGACAAAGGTGTACCTTTTCTGATTGAGATTGTGGTATAATACATCTCTTTTTTGTCTCATTTTATTTTCAAAGTGGGTTTGGGGTTTTACAAGTCAACAGTATTAATCTTATTGCAAAGCAAAGGGATAAAAGGTATTATGCTTATTTTTGAAACTCCAGCAGGTAATCTTCATTGATGTTTTTTTTCCCTCTAAACATATGTCTAATGACCAATTCGACAATTTTATCAGTGAATATGGTGTGCAAATCATATTTCAGTAAATGGTATATGTGATGGGGAAAAGTAAAACAGAATGTTACATTAATTTCATTATGAATTTTACTGAAATGAACAAAAAACTGAGATTCTAAAGTAAAAAAATAATATTTTATCAAAGTTCATTTCAAACTCCTGTACCGGTTTTCTGTTTTTTGCCAAAAATATATATTTTTATAGGGATTGGATTGCACGAGTTTTAATGGATATTTTTGCTCTTAAATTTTTGCTCTCACATATTTTGTGTCAAAACTTTTTTTTCATTGTGATTAGTTACACTTATGGTGGTATTGTAGCTCACACTTGAGCTGGTAAAAGACAACATCTCAAGTTTATTTCCTATGAGTGTATATTGTACATAAAGCAAATATGTAAATAAAGATATGATGACAATCTCTTTATCTTGTCAAGAAATATTGCTCCATTGAACATAAGTCTAACTTAAATCATGGTCTAAAGAAGTAAAGAAGTATGGTTATTCAAATGGGACGTAAATCTCGATGACCAATTCACGATCACATTTTGAACGCGAAGCATTACAAAACATCTTGAAATAGTAAATATAATAGTTGTCTTCACCATTGAAACGTGGGGAAGATCTGCATAAACTCACGAGGAGCGAGCGAACAGCGTAAACGAATGTTCAACAATTATGACTTCCCATAATTTTAGCCCAGGCTTAGACCATGATATAAGTTCAACCAGAGTTCTGAATAATTTTGTGGAAAATGGAGATAATATTCTATATTTTTGTTGTTTCCAGTACAACTCTAAGCGTGATACAGGTATGTGTGCTTTGAGCTTTGACCAATGCACAAAGGATTTGTGATTTTTATTTTTTTTATTTCAAACAGTCATACAGTACCAGTTTATGATTTCAGCCATTTTGATCCAGTACATTTATTGAAATATTTTATTTTTTACGAATTTTCAATAGCTTTGTGGGAGGAATCATCATCACCATTTTTTGGTCACATGTTTTTGGGCTTTCGAATAGTATGATATACTCGTCTCAATATGCTTGTATGCTACCATTCCATGTTTATGATTGAGACCATATTGAGAAGCATTGTTTTCTGAGATGTATTTCATTCAGGTGAAGATTAAAATTATTTTATTTTTCGGGGGCTTTATTTTTAGCCTCGTTGGAACAACTGCTGGATCATTAGGATTATTTCTTTCACTTTAAGGGCTACTTTTTTTTTGCTCAATGATCAATTATGCTGCGAAAGCATGTCAAATTCTTTGATATCTTGGAGCACCTTTCACGAAAGATGGTTCCCCCAAAGCATTCAATTTTTCCAATCTTAGGTGCGCGATTGGCTTCAATGAGGATGAAATAGTCCATCCTCATTTGTTTCATACACCAATGTCATTTAGAGTTCTTTTATAGTTGTGGCTACTGGTTTAAAATCAGCACATATTCATTATCTTGCATTGTATCAAGTACTTTGCTTTATTCTGCGTACTTAAGTCAGTTGGGGAGTTTCAGAAGCGTTGCGGACAAGCATTGTGAGGTTGACGTATCTTGCATTGTATCAAGTATTTTGCTTTATTCTGCATATTTTTTAAGTAGATTGTGGATCAGCATTTCAGTAGCATTATAAAGTCGAAATTGTGGTGTTTGAGTTTTATTTTTTCGCACTTGTTAAATGTCAATAGATATAGATTGGGCTATTATAGTAAAATGATAATAAATCTGATTTTGAAATTTGATTCTGAATTTTTTATGTACCTGAGTAAGTAATGATTGAATTAGATGGTTTTCATTGTGTGCCCAAATTAAGGATTGTAATGTTTCTCTGGCCAACATATTTATTATGAATATAGTTGCTGTCCCCAAGGGTTGTAAACTCAGGCCCAGGCTCAATACATGTGGGTATATATCCAAAGCTTGAGATTTCATCGTCCCGATTGTCAAAAGAATTTCCAGATTCTCTATCTGCTTTGAAGTTACCGGTACTGCTAGTTTTATATCTTCTTCATTATTGCAAAAAATTATTTCATTGCATATAGAATAGAAAAAGATAACAATATTTGACTTGCACATGCATTGTAAGGCTAACTTTAATGTGATCATATGATATCATGAATAATGTACAAAGAAATAAAGGTTAAAGGTCACCTTGTTCGAATATAAACCTTACAAAGAATATTTATCATCTTTTGTTTGTGCACTGTTTTATTTTTAACATTGTAGAGTATATTGAACATTCCTATGTAAAGCAAGACACATATGTTGCTTTATGTTATTTTTTGCTTTTGTTTAGAGTAATTTGATATGTAAGCTGCCATTTGTTCCACACCCACTTGGTCTACTTTCCGTCTGGTTATCCCATTTGGTCTAATCCCAGTTCGTCTAACTATTTGGTCTAATAACCATTGAGCCCATTTACCGTTTTGTTCAATATCCATTTGGGTTCTATTAAGCCTAATTTCCACTTGGTCTAACATCATTTAGTCTCTGATTCTAAAATGAACTGCTAATGAACCAAATTTTCATGGTACAACGTATAAAATGATTTGTAGACGAAAGTCGAAATTAGATCATCGGGGCATAGGACTAAATGTCATTTAGACTAACTTGACATTGGACCAAGTGATCTGTAGACCACACAGCAAATAAACTAAATTGATAGTAGATCATATGGCCTGTATTTTCTCAAAAGAGGTTTTAATTGTACAAAAACCATGTACTACGTAGATTTCTTGTATTATCGTTCTTCAAGTAGGCGCTCTTTGCCTAATATGTGATTGGATTTGTCATTGAAATACGCGTAACTATGCCCCAAAGTCTGTAGTCCATGTTTTTGTACCATGGTACAATTGAAACCTCTATTGAGAATACGGTCCAATGGGCTTAGTCTAAGTGGTATTAGACCATCTATACCAACTGCTCTTAGACCAAGTACCGGTAGATATATTGATAGAATCTTTCCCTAGTTCGAAGTTTGCTGTTGTGTATTGTCGAGTAGCTCTTTTTACTCTTAAGGGATCCTTTTTCCGATTCTAACTCTCGCACTCTTCTTATTCCTTGTTCGAGAGGAGGGTGGTAGCAAATATGGGGTGCAATGTTATTTAAAAAAAGCCCCCTTAATCAAAGGTCATGCATTCTTGTAATATTTCAGAATATCACAAAAATATCCACACAAACCCTTGAAATGTTTATAATTTTTCGATTTGAAACTTGAGGGCACACAACTCAAAATATTGTTATATCGTCTTCCCTACCAAAAACGCATATGTTTGTGTTTTAAATGAGTATGCAGTAAAATGTAGTAAATAAATGTGTGTAAAGTGTAAATTATCATGTAATGTATGCAGCATGTTCACTGTTTTAATATGTATGTAAATCCAAACACATCTTCTGGGTGGTTTTGGGGGTCTTTTTCTCTTTTTCTTTGAAGTGTATCTTTATTGAAAAATTACATATCAATTTTCAACTATTTTTTTTCAATTTTCATGCTAAATTGCTCTACGTATTCATTACCACTGAATTATCCTTTTTGTTGTTGCTATTTTTATATATTTTTCCTGTTATGTCCCTGTTATTTTTTTTGCATCAATGAAATGAACATATGTGTATTTTTTGAAATTCAATATTTTAAAATTCCAAATGGAGCAGTGTTATGAGGGTAATTTTAGTTTGTGAAAATATGAAGGAAATTTGATATTTTTACTGAATTGTGGCCCATTTTACAAAGCTTGATTGATTCCCCCCCCCAAAAAAAATGCAAAAAGTTTATTTCTGTCCATGCTTAATCTTGCGTTCTGAGATTCTGACAGAAACAGCATTGCTATGAAGCTGTTTGGTTTGCTAAGATCAACTTAAGCTGAAGTTTTTATTAAAGATTCTTTCGTTCATGAACCTTCTGCTTTAGATCTACGACGCAACCTCCACGATACATGCGTCTTGCCAATTACACTGTATGTTCAAACCAAGGAGACGCTTTCTACGCAAGTGCATTTCAAACAGTATTTTTCACAAATGACAGCGTTATAGAAATCTGGTTGGTGTTTCATAAAGCTGTTCGTAACTTACGAGTGACTTTATTAAAACGGCTTGCCGTCCTTTCTAGATGCTAAATCAATGTCAATGAAAATTTGGTGGATTTCATTTTTAGCACAAGAGAGGATCACCAGTCGTTCGTAAAGTCGCCCGTAACTTTCGAACAGCTTTATGAACCGTCGCCTGCCTGGGCTGTCTCATATATTACAGTCCTGGTGGGTGTTTCACAAAACTGTTAGTAAGTTAAGAGCGACTTCACAAAAACGTCTTGTCGCCTTTTCTTAGATGCTCAATCGACATCAATGAAAATTTGTTGTATTTCCTTTACCACGAGAAAGGATCACCAGTCGTTCGTAACGTTGCTCGTAACTTTCGAACAGCTTTATGAAACGTTGCCTGACCTGCCCGGTGCTGTTTCATATATTGAGTCTAGCATTACAAAAATTTCAAATTCGGTATGAAGCCGTTGCTACAAATGAATACAAAACCAAGATTGTGAATGTAGCCTTTGCTAAGTATGCTGCATTTTTTAGAAGATAAAGCCATGAAGTTTCCTGTACGAAGGAAGTTTGGTGTCTTTGGTAATAGGTTCTGTGGTACTTTTTTTTATGGTGGTGGTTAAGGTCACATTTTCTTACAGTTTTTGGGAGCTTCGTTGTTGCCAGGGCCTGGCCAAGTTTAGTGGACTATGAAATGTTTGGGATGAAATGAAATGACAATCTTGATTATTTTGCAATTAATGATTCAAAGTTCTGAATAAATTCTTGAGGAGGAGCTATGTTTCCAATATTAGAAATGATTCCACATTTCATTGTTATAGTAGGAAGTACTGTGTTTAGTATCAAAGCGTTTGAACATCTCAAATTTACAGTGGTACTTTGTATGTTTATGTTTGATGTGCAAGACTTTCTTTCAAAGTCGCATATGAGTCGATGACATTTCTATTAAATTTTCAGATTTGGAAAAGGGAAAGTTAATTTCATTAATCAGATATGACTTTATGACAATGATGACAAGAAAGCCAGAAGATACAAGAGATTGACTTCTGTGAAATAATGTGATTATATTTGAGCTTTATCCAATGAAAGACATATTTGTGATTGGTGTGAAATGTTACAAATGAAATTGTATTTTCTTCTAATTTGCAATTAAACAGTGATTGCACTTGGCTTGTCTTAACGTTGCTGGTGTCACTTTGCTCATTTGAAACATTTATTAATGAAACATCAGTAGTGGCTTACTTTGTAACACCATACACTCTTGGTGTTTGCGTTTAAATATACAGATGCTATTCAAGGAGCACCTACACAGCAGTTACACCTTGTATTTATTCAACACCATAGTGTCTGATGAAAGCAGATTCACTTATATTGTGTTGACACCTTGGTTTACACCTGTAATATTAGTCAAGTAAATATCTGCAGTGATAATAACTTGATTACACCTAAAGTGTTAATGAAGATTACATCTAGTTGACATGATGTATTACACCCTGTAGCCCCTACAGGGGTGTCACAAGAAAGCACTGCCTAATGTTAATAGATCCACTTGAAAATGACGAGTATGTATTAATTCAATCACTAGGCTGCAGTATGACTGCGAAATTTTGCAATTGCCTCACAAAGATGTCAACAACGAGAAATTAGCAAATCGATATATGCATCAAACTGTAGGTTATGTGGCCGGTTTCATTAAGAATTTCAAGTATGATAACTCTACCGCTATGGCAGTTACCATGGTAACATAACAGGGCTCAGTAGCCAATCAAAAGCAAGGTTTCCATGCTCTTTACAATAATGGCAGTTACTGTACTTTTAGGTCTTTATGAAATGGGGGCATGTTTATTATTCGACATTAAGCCTGTAGTGCTTTAAACAATTATCACGAAGTTCACTCTCTTAATGCATAAGAGTTAATCTGGACCCTAATCACACTCCTCTCAGCGTGAGGCGAGGGACCAGTCATGTTGGAGTGGGATTTGCATCTTTTGAGAGTGCATTATAGCTCCTTCTGGAGTGAACTGTGCTTATTTTTAGACATTTTCACTCCAGTAGGAGCTAAAATCCACTCTAAAATGACTGGTCATATTTTGCCTGACTTTTAGAGGAGTGTGATTAGTGTCCCGTAACACAAAACTTAGCAATGATCGTAGAACATTTTTTTACGATTGATTCCATTGAGTACAATGTACAATCAATCGTGAAAATCAAGCGTACGATCAATCGCTAACCTTTGTGTTACGGGACGCAGATCAGCTCTTTTGCATTTAGAAGTGCATCAATCAGAAAGGCACACTTTATGTTGCTTAAAGGGATGGTCCAGGCTGAAAGTATTTATATCTTAATAAATAGAGTAGAAGTCACTGAGCAAAATGCCGAAAATTTCATCAAAATTGGATAGCAAATAACAAAGTTATTGAATTTTAAAGCAATATTTTGCGAAAACAGTCGTCATGAATATTCATTAGGTGGGCTGATGATGTCACATCTCCACTTGTTCTTTTGTATTTTATTATATGAAATTAGGTTTATTCAAATTTTTTCCTCCAAGAACTAGAAAAATTGAATTGACAACTGATTTAGTGTATTAAATATTTATTCCTGCAACTTATTTGATCATGAGGGAGACATATTATTCACACAAGTATGAAATAATGAAAAAAATATGATTTTATGTGATAACATAAGAAAACGAAAAGTGGAGATGTGACATCATCAGCCCATCTAATGAATATTCATGACGACTGTTTTCACAAAATATTGCTAAACTTTAAACTTCAGTAACTTTATTATTTGTTATCCGATTTTGATGAAATTTTCGGCATATTGCTCAATGAATTCTACTCTATGTATGAAGATATAGTTATCTTCAGCCCGGACCATCCCTTTAAAGTGAATACAATGTGGAGAAGTGAAAGCAGTCTTGAGAAAGACAGTTTTGCGTCCATACAGCTCTATGTTTTAGATGTCAGAGAAATAAAGGCTTGTCTTTCTTTTGAAGAAAAAAAAAGGGTGTTTTGCCTCATCTTTACTTGCATACCTGTAAAACAACGTATTATGTTCAAGATTTTGTTGTTAACTTTCCGCTGTGTCCATGGCTCTTCTCCCCAGTACCTTATTTCACTGATCAAAAGTTATACCCCTTTAAGATCCTTACGTTCCTCCTCTTCCAATTCTCTCGTTACCCCCAAAGTTTCCAAAACCTGGGGGGAAAGATCATTTGTTCATTCATCCAAGTTATGGAATAGCCTCCCTGAAAACATCAAACAGTGCTTGACCTCTGAAACTTTCAAACAATACCTTAAAACATTTCTCTTCAATTCTTAATTTCTTTTACAATTTCCTAAAAAGCACCTTGAGCGCTCTACATAGTGGATTTGGCGCGATATAAGTCTAATTATTATCATTACATGGGCGGTGATTCTGTGGGGGTGGAAGTGGGGGGAGGAGATATCTCCTCATGAATTTCGTTTTCGTACAGCCTCCTATTAAAGGGAGAGGATCGTTTTGTCCCCACTCGACAACCCAAAATTAATAATCAAGAGAGCTCGGCCACGCCACCGAGTGATGTTTTTCCTCCTTTCTTGAATAGCGCCCCCTCTTGGATCAAACAGCTGTTCAGTTCATTGACGCCTGTGATGAGAACAGCTGATTTGAATCGGCCGATATTGTTTGATATTCGGTCAGATCGCGGCGTTTGAACGAAACCCACAAGTACAGATCTAATCAGGCACTTCCTAAACTTGTTTGAGTTGATCTTAATCATTCACCTATCTTTCCCAGAAACAAGCCGCCCTCAAAATAGAGAAACAAGTGCCGAACAAAAGTATGTTCTGTTTGTGAAGTGAGCGAACGACCTCATTCAAACAGCCTGACTCATCGTTTCGTGGAAACGACCCCGGGTTGTATCATCTGGTAGGTCGCGTTGATCACATCAATTGTGTTTGTAAATGGTAATAATGTCAGTGCGGTTTTCACCGCTCATTTCTATTCCCTCCTCTTTCTTTCTTTTACCTTTTCTGTTTTTAGATATATTTCTATTTATTGATTTCCTTAAGCTTCCTTTTATGACCACATGCAACCTTTTCTTTCTTTTGGATTCTTTCTTTCGTTCGTTCTGTCTGTCTTTATTCTTTTCATTCATTCCCACTTTTTTCCTTCCTTTTCGTTTATTCTTTAAATACTTCTGCATGTCTTTATTTTATGATCTGAAGGGGCCACATCAATTAGTATTGTTATAATGTAGTATTAAGTCAATTTCCTCACCCCCTTTTATTTATTTTTTTCTCACCTTCGCCCGCCTTTCTTTCTTTCTTTCTTTCTTTCTTTCTTTCTTTCTTTCTTTCTTTCTTTCTTTCTTTCTTTCTTTCTTTCTTTCTCTCTTTCGTTCTCTCTTTCTCTCTCCCCCCTCTCTCTCTTTCTTTCTTCCTTCCTTCCTTCCTTCCTTCCTTTCTTTCTATCTTCCATCGTCGTCTTCCGTATTTCTTTCTCGCCCCTCGGCCTATCCCACTAACGGTATGTACATGTAACTTCGAGTTACAATCATGGACACTATACATATTATGATCCAATCCTCCTAATTCCGCCTTATGTGCATTCAGATATGAACTTTGTGAACCGGACCGAGGTGTCGCGCCTATTTCGGAGTAAGTAGAGCAGAAAATTTGTTAGTTCAGCGACTATGCCCAGGTATTGTCTCTTTCCCATCTTCTCAAGGTTAAAACTGGCATTGTTTCGTCACCAGACACGTTTAATTCCTTACCAAAATATAGAGGCACCCCCACCCCCATAATAACCATTACATATCGTACGCTTCATTAGCTGTATTGTATTACGTGACAATTTTTTCCCAGAAAGATAACAGAACGTCCAGACCCAGAAATAATGTGTGCAGAAAAAAGAATAATCTTGAACGAGGATGATAACAATTCACAGCTGGCACAAAGAGATGATTTTGATGGGGATTTAATTTGTGAAATAGGCCACGAAATCGCATCATCGTTCGACGTTTGACAAGGTGGTTATGGATAATTTTGAAACGACCTGATCTTGAACTTCCGTTTCAAGGTTTTTATCCATCTGTGTGGCGTTGGGAAAGGGCGTTACCCTTTATCCTGTGAAGAGTTGAGGACCTTTGGCCATATCGTTATGAGGACGCATCTATATAGGCCCTGAATGAGCATGGACATAACGGTATATTAAGCATGGAGCTATGGTATAAGTGAAGAAATATTGATCAATGTATCATGTTGGTTTGTCATTTTCCCCAAAGATGTGACTATTTTTGTAAATTTCACTCTAATTCATCTCGGTATTCTTTCAATCACTTTAGATAAGCCAAAAAAGACGAAAGTGATACAATGAAAGAAGAATATTTAAACAGATAAAAAAAGAAAGAAGGGAAAGGAGAAAAGGAATGACAAATGAAAGAGAATGGAGAAAAAGAAAGGAATTAAGAAGAAAAAAAGGAGGATATTTTAAAGAGGGAAAGAAAAAGACTTAATTATTTATCATTATTCCACACATACTGCAGAAACTCCGGTGTTGATTTAACACCGGCCCGAAATCTATTAAAATGTCCACACCCAGAGAAGTGTTAAACAACACCAATTTCGTTTTGGTCTAACACCATATCACCAATTAGTATCAAAACGTCATCTGTTTGATTCCAAACTGGTGTTGTTTCAATACTTCTCTGGTGTGGACATAATATAGATTTCGGGCTGGTGTTTAATCAACACCGGAGTTTTTGCAGTGTAGTATTCAAAATAAGATTCTGTAAATCTTAAGTCTTGATGAAATTATTTGCTCTGGAGGAAAAGTAATACTTTCAACAACATTTTAAAAAACAAAAAGTTCGGAAGTGGAATCAGCCTTTGACAGCATTGTAAATAAAATGATGAATTATTTACTCTGATGATTGAGGAAGAAACAATTTCCCTCTCTGACAAAGTAAATGTTCGCTGAAGAAGAGATTACGCCAAGAACAGACAAGGCAGATTAAACGTGATTTTTTTAAAAAAGTTTTTAACGTCACATTCAGGGAAATTATTTGCTTGGACGTAGAGGAAAGTGGTAATAGTTCTGACCAGCACGGAAAGCGTCACAATATCTTTATAACAATAATGTCGCTCTTGTACTAACAACTTTCTAAAGAGGACAAATAAAGTGAAGCAGTGTCTAGCACCGGGTTTTATACTTTCTGTAGTTTATTTGCTCTGAGGAACTACATGCAACAAATGTTGGACTATTATAATCCCCCCATGTCCCCCAGGGAAAGAGGGATTTTTCTTTCAATATTTTGAAAAGTACAACAGGTACTACTTATTGTTATTATTGTACATAACTTCAAGCTCCTATAACCATTTATAGAGATTCATAGTGAATCATGGCTAAAGAATGTCTTATCGAAGGAGTGCGTATTGTGTGTATTGGTAATACAGAAGAATGTGTGTGTGTGAGATATAGGATGTGTGTGTGAGGGTGTGTGTGTGTATGGGGGGGGGGGTCCAACTCAAGCGAGTTGTTTGAGTTAATATGAACATGGACATATGAACAAAAAAAAAAATTTGTAATTCCTGTAAAAACTGATGTTTACTGGGGCCGTTTCAGACAATATTATTGTATCTTTGTTTTTGTTATTACCATCACCAATATTGTTATTATTATTATCATTATTATTATCACCATCACCAGCAGCAGCATCGATACTACTGATAATAACACTAACAATATTGATGATAATGATTATGAATAAAAGTGATAATTCCTGTCCATCAATTTCAAGCTCTTAAATTAACCTTTTCTCATGGTATGAAATTTGTTGCAGTATTTTGAGAAAATCTATAAATCCAGTCATTAAAGCATCGATCGTAGATTTAGATCTGGTAGAGTTACATTAACTGAACTGCCAGTGTGTGAAATCATGACATCTAAGGTAAAACAATCAAAACAAAACAAAACAAACAAACAACAAACAAACACGGTCACACTGAAGTTCTCCAACACCGATCGATAAGCACATTCTGTGACAGTCATGACACTGTTTGCTTGGGAAAAGACCCGAAATCGTGCCCGAATTTCAAGCTCGTTTTGCTAATTTTCTCAGCTATTACACAATCTTCCAGAATCCATTTCCACACAAAATATACAGACGCTTCGTTAAACCTTTAAAAAATGTCACTATTTAAATAAATTCCTGAATTCTTTGGCGAATCCCCTTGACGCCAAATTCTGAGCTCATTCAAAATCAGACTTTGATCCGAATCGAATTCATTGAAGAAAAAAAAGAAACTCAAACGATTGAGAAAATAATCCCTTGATGAATTTCATTTGGGATTAAAGGACAAGGCGGATTAATCTCTTTTTGATATCAGCTGATGTACAAACTTAAGCGACAGTCACATCGCGTTGAAATCAACCCAGACCGACAGATTGTATATTGTTGGCAATAACGTATAATAACTGTGATTGATCTGGGCCAGCTTCACTGATGTGACAGCGCGTTTACAAGTTATGACCTGAAGAAAAATTCAAGTTACCATGAATCCAATTTGCAAAAAAAATTATTTATTTATTTATTCATGTTTTATTTATAACAAATGATAAAATAAGGTGGAGGGTAGTTCGATTCAGTTATAAAACTGCTTTACAACGAAGCCCTCCCCCTTTACAAACATAAAAAAAAATAATAATAATACAATCACAGACACAGCTACAATGATAATGATCACCATTTGGTCCCTCACATGCAGTCTTCGTAATTCTCCGAAATGAGAACTTTTGCTTTGTTTGCAGTAAGAAGTTTATATCATTAGAAAATAAGATGAAAATAGCAAATAAACTCCAGCGCAGGGTAATATGAATATTTCCGCTTTTCTTTGAATAATGGAACAAAGCGTTGCCCTCGACTGTTCGATTTCAAATAGAACACCCACGCGTGCACACTCAAATAAAAAAAAGAAGAAGAGTGAATTCAAGAATGAAAATCAAAATATATAGTTCCGATGCGCTGTTTGTGCCTCTTTTGGACAGTTGTTGTAGATGCCGCTCAGCAACACGTCTATTGAAATTGAAAAGAGAATCCGTCGGAAGTTTTTTTTATGAAAAAGACAATCATATACGTTCTAAGTAATTCAACCATATTTCATGATTTGTATACTTATGATTTCTCTGTATAACCTTTGTGTTTGACTTATATTCAATGAATAATGAAAGGGATAACAAGGCCATGAAGTTCTTACTTTCGTTTTCTGGTTTGGGTCAATTTTAGCACCGGTTTCATATTGGGATGTCAAGCTTTGGGAAAAATTAAAGGACAAGTCCAAATCTAACGAGCATAACACTGAAAATTTCATTAAAATCTGATGTAACATATAAAAAAGTTATAACATTTTTTTTTAAATCACAAAAAAAATATATGCACATCATGGTCTGTATGCAAATGAGGGGAATGATAACATCACTCACTCACTATTTCTTTTTGTATTTTATTATCTGAAATATTAGATATTCTAATTTTCCCCTCATTGTCTACCTCCTTGAACATGTGTAATTACCATTGTTTAAATACTTTATGGTTCAGTCAAGTTCGTCATTATTGTCAAATCTGTAGAAATTGAAATGTTGTACAATATCAAACAATAAAAAGAAAATATATAGTGAGTGAGGGATATAGTATCATGAAGCTACTATATAGTTCCATGATAGTATCGACCCTCTCATTTGCATGTTGATTCAAATCAACATTTTTTTTTTTGGGGGGGGGGTGGACTTGGCCTTTAAATATTTCTACAGTAAATGAAGGAGAATGTGGGAATAATTGCAGAACATTTTATGACAGACATAACATTGTGAAGAACTTCTAGTATCTTCATCTTGAATTAAAAAAAAAAGTTAAACGCAGAGGTCGTTTCCTGAAGATTATTCTAAATTTTCATGCTTGAAAACTGGTTTTATTTCCAAAGAAAAAAATAGTTATCAAAGAGTTGAAGACCCTTTGACTTGTAAATTTTACCAATGAATATAAGATTTCATATCGTTTGTTATACACAACCATTTTTATCATTTTTCTATAACATTTTGATATTGTCTCTTGTTAAATCGTTTCGTTTGAAATAAGAAGTTATTCTTCTCAAAATTGTTTATATATAAAACAATATTCACGTATTTTATCTGTAATTCAAGAGTTTGTACAATTTCAATGCAGACATAAATTAAAACAATCAAACAAACTAATAAATAAGGTTTATATTTACCAAAACTTAAAGGGGTACCTCGGGTTGAATATGATTATTTAATTATAGAGCAAAATTCATTGAAGAAAACGGTGAAAATTTCATCAAAGTGGGAAATAAATAACAAAGTTATTAAATTTAAAGTTTAGCAATATTTGGCGAAAACAGTAATATGCACGGCATCATGAATATTCATTAGATAGGCATGTCCAATTTTTCCTGTTTTCATTATATCAATACATGAAATCATAATAATTTCATATTTTAATGTGAGCATGACATGTCTTCCTTGTAACAAAGTAAGTTGCAGCAATGATTACATTACAAATAAAAAAATAGATGTCAATCAACACTGTAAACAATGAAGTGCTAATTTAGCACTTAGTGCTGATTTTCTAGTTCAAATTTGAACTAGCAGATCAGCACTCGTAGTGCAGTCACTATACAAGCACTGTCAGTGCTAAATTAGCACTTCATTTTTTACAGTGAATGTTTTTATTCCTGGTGGATGAAATTCGAATAAATATAATTAAATATGATAGAAAAAGAAGTGAGAATAATATGACATCAGCTTGCTCATTGCGTATTCATGAAAACATGCAAAGAACCGTTTCACAGAAATAAAACAATATCTTAAAATGTCAAGAACTTTGTCATTCCTTGTCCGATTTAGATGAAATTTCAGTGTTTTGTTGTTTGATTTTACTCTATCTGTGCAAATCATATTATTATTCGACCTGGAGTACCCCTTTAATGAGGCTTTAATAATTTTCCACAACTAATCGATAGTGATAAAGCCATATAAATACTGAAGACACGGAGGGGGCCTGCATTCAACTACAATACACTGATCCTCATTTCAGAAAGAGCCCTAAATTGAGATCGTTAAAGTATTTAAATATTTATCTGCTTTTTTCCGCTCTGGAGAATCAAAAGATTACAGGGGAATTGTAATTTCGAGTCATCTTCCTCTATCGTTTTTTTTTTGCCATGCAATTATTTACACATTTATTTTCAGGTTTGTCAAATTAAAGACACCGTCGGTTTTGATTTCGGGTTGAAATAGAGCGCTTAGTTCAGACAACGACATGGATAAGAACTTGAAGAAATCCGGGAGTTCACGTTGAATTGGCAGGAAATGGTGTGGGGAAGGGGGATGCTATGTCTGCAAAAAAAAATGTTCTATGAGGGTAATTATGTGTCCAACCAACATTGGGCATTTCTTTTGGGCATTTCTATTTTTCCAATGTGATGAAAATTTTGCCCATTCTAAAGTAATTGCTGCTTATTTTTTTAACCTTATACTGGACAATATGCTTCCCGCATTGGGTAAAATACTTCCCAAAATTGGTTGGACACATAATTACCCTCGTGCTGGTTAAAATTTTACCCAATATTTTTTTTCACATTTCATCATTAAAGAAAGTAAAGTAAAGTTGAACAACAACGCAAAATTGTTCGTAACTAAAATTATTTACATTATTTTGTACTTAATTTAAAACTTCATAGAGTTTATCAAAAGAGAAAGGAAAATTAAGTAAAATAAGTTTACTTATATTAATTCAGGTCAATCATTTTTTGTCCATCCTCTTAATCCGTTACAGTTTAAAGCGATTTATCCATTATGAAACGGCAACACAATCGACATTTCTAACGGGAATTCGCTAACTTTAAAAGCAACCGTGCATGCTTCCAAAAACTTTATGAACGCACGCCTTTAACTGATTTGGAATGGAAGTTAAGTCATTTATAACAATTTGAGGAGAGTTAGTTGGTTTAAGCCTCTTAACAGTCTGATGTCTTCTTTCTATAGTTTGTGATCAGGGCCAGGGGGTATATGACTTCTTTCTTTCTTGTCTATATCAGCATTTTTGAGATTTTCTTTAATAAAAGATTTGATACGTTCATTGATAAGTAAACCTTATTGCACTGGTCTGTCTTCGAGTCCGTTTGTATTGCTAGAGGTTATACCTCGGTCACATTTGCTCTACGACGGTCGTACGGCAAGCCGAAAACAGCCGTTTTAAAACATTTTGTACCAGCTACAGTGGGGTTTGAATAAAAATGAGTAAAACGGCTGTTTTCAACTCGCCGTACGGCCACCGTAGAGCAAAATAATGTGGCCGAGGTATTAGTTAGGGGGCATACTAATTTTGTTGATATTTTTGTTTCAACTTTCAATATTTAATGAATTTAAAACACTTAAAATAATACAATTAGAAAGAAATGAAAAAAAATGCACATCATGCATTGTGTATTCTATTTTTATTCGCCATTTTGTTGATATAATTCTTGGTGATATAGGCCAATAGCCGTGCACTGCATGCATGAATCTGCATAATTCTTGTCGTCTGCAATCGCAAGAGAACTTCAGACCCCATCATAGGGGCAAATGATGAATAATAATAACAAATGCAATGCTGGATTGACCCCTGGGGCCCGTTGCAGAAAGAGTTGCGTTTAAACGCAAGTAAAAAAATCAACCGCAAGTCCCAAATGCGCGCTGTTGATTGGTTGAAAATCAAGTTGCGCATGATTTTTAGAGTTGCGATTGATTGCAACTCTTTCTGCAACGGGCCCCTGCTTATACCCGGCGTTCTCTTGGGTGTTAACATGGTTAAAGGATCAGGAAAAAATACAATGACCTATAATAGTCTATTGGGTTTGCCATTTGTCAGGATTTTCCATTTTAAAATCTTCACCAGGCGGAACATGTATCATAACCGAAGAAGGACTGGGGAAAGGAGATGATTTTCTACTCATCTGCATTGAAATGGTATAATCTGACGATTGCATGCAATTTCTTATCAGGGAATTTTCGCGGTTCCATGACATTTTGCTCCGACGGCGACAATAATTCCGATGGCAACTATTACGCAGACGCTTTAGTCTGGAACGTTAGGCCTCTATAGAAAATCTATTGTCAAAAGCCTTTCATGACAAAGCAGTCTTTGTCGAAACTTTATTGGTAAATCAAAACAGCATGCAGTTTCGTCCCCGACTCTGGACAAAATGACATTTGCAATGCTTCGTCAGCTCCGAATCTCAAGACGATCTGCTGTCCCGGTTCACCAATTTTCGACAAAGACCTCTCAGCTGTTCATTGTGATTTGACTGGTATTTCAATAGATTTACTGTGTTCTAGAACCTGCCCCGTCGCACTTGCGAAAATCCCCTATCATCGCAGCCACATCAACGAACCCACACCAGGGGGAGGTATATAACACAAAGCTTAGCAATGATCGTAGACATTTTTCTACGATTGATTGCATTGACTACAATGTACAATCAGTCGTAAAAATCAAACGTACGATTAATCGTTAATCTTTGTGTTACCGGACCCAGAACGACCAAAGCTATTACTGGTATTTCCAATAACCCAATCGGTGACATATTTTGTTCCTGCGACATTTTGCTCCTGACGTAATATCTCAGAGGGCATAGGGTTAGAATTAGGACAGTAATACAGTTTTTGGTTCAGAATAATGTTACAGATTAGGATTAGGGTTTATTTATTTTTGGAGGTTAGGTTTCATGTTTGGCTTAAGGTGCAGATTTTCCACCAGAGCAATTGTTGTCGCCGGATCAAATGTTATAGAACCGACAAACCAACGGGAGTCGGTCATGTATGTCTATATACCTGAGTCTGTAGCACATTTAAAGATTTTCCACTTCGTCACTTTAAAGAGTAAGACTCAAGAAGATGTCTTCTATGATTATATTTATCGATCTCGTTAATAACAAGTCATTTGAGAATCCGATTGCCGGTCTATAGATTCATTTCCAGTTTATCTCGTAAGGGGCGTGGATCGTTATTAGAACGTGATAAAGAGTATTACACAGCCGAAAGAATCAGAGGAAATCGATTGATTTTTTTAATAGAAACAGCACTATGTTGTCGTCTTTCATCGATTGAATTTGTGATGTTTATTCAATGAGGATTCGATTCAGGCTGAACAGAATAAACATGTCGGCAAAAAACGTGAATAATTCCTGGGTTATGATTTCCCATATTTGAAATTAATCGTTAAAGCATTTATTTTCATAGTTTTGAGAGTGGACAAAGTCCAACGGTTTACTACCGGTTATCCGTAGTCAACCAAACCGACTAAAAACCGACCGATGTTACATTTTGGTCGGCATGGAGTCAGTGGTCCGTATTCTGAAGTTGGGTTTAAGACCTTGGTCTAACTCTGTGCTAAAATTACGGCAAGACAAAAATGTCAAAAATTTGATTACATTGTATGTTACTTATGAGCTCTTTCCTGATTCTTCAATGGTGAAGACAGTTACAGCTAATTCATACTTCCTATAATAAGAATGATTTGAGAGTCAAATTAGCTGCTATATTATATCTCTATACTGTTAATGACGTATGTCACAATTGGCATTCCATAGTTAAATAACAACTTTAGACCTGAGTTTAAATTAAACCAGACTTCAGAATACGGGCCCATTTCACTACTGTGGCAGTAATATACATTCCTAATGTATATTACTATTCTAATTTTGAAACTGCATTTCTTTCTAGATATTTCCTGTACTTCTTAGGTTAATTGTATTTATATTCACCAAAATTTACAAACTTATAGGCCTACCTATACAATCATGTAGGCCTACAGGCTAATGATTTATGCGATATCATAAGTAATTCATACCTATTTTATATAACGATTTAGTAAAAGTAAGAGATCGTTGTGTTACTTTAACCGATATTTTGAATTTTAAGAGCAATTATCTGTAGTTTCCCCATCGGTATATTTCTATTTACGTAAATAAGGGCGAATATGCCTTTTCTGTATTAAAATTAATAAATTACATATAGGCCTACCCGGAAGCATTTTAAAAAGGTTCTCCCAAATCCTTAATAATATACATGATATAGGCCTACATGTATCGTGTATTGCTTGAGAAGTGGTTGAATACCAAAAAGAAACACGCGGATTGTGAAAAAAAAGTTGGGTATCCAACTACAAAAAACCCCAGTAAATTTCACCCCTAAATATCAAATTTTAGATCATATTAATACCCGTCAACATGAATGACCTGCATTTTTTTTACAAATCCTTTCATTTTTAACTCAGATAAAAGTAATATAAAACTTAAAACAAAATGACTTACAAGTTTGAACTTCAATTTTATTTTTGTAAACTTGAGGTTTAGAAAATGATGTGAATAATGATCATCCGATATTATCAAGAAATTAAAATAAACAGACATTCAATTAAAAAATATATAAATTGAACAATATTGATAAAATTCAATGAATAATAAATAATGAAGAAACAAGTAAATAAATGAGCTAATAACGACAAGTTTGCTATTCTGTTCATTCTAATTCTTTATTCAAGATTATTACAGAGTACTAAATCAGTTAAACATTCTCTTTATACTTGTCTCGGAATTTCCTTTCTTTCTGACGTCACAATTCACAATTTATATACATCGACCACGCTTTTAGAAGGAAAATGTGACCACGTTGATGAGCTGGTCTAATCCCGCGGGTTTGGACGTTTCCAAGTAAAGCCAAATATAGGCAAATAATGCCCATTTACTAATGGACATTAGTGTGGTTGAAAATCAATAAACAGTCTGAATACAAACGTGTGATACGTATACACACATGTTATGTATTAACATTCATGTGAGAGAACCAAATACGACCAAAGTGGGCGGAGCGTCCTTGTCCCAAAGTACAATGCAATCACACGGAATGTTGTGATCGCTGTCACATTCAGAACGTTCTCAATTATGTAACGTCACGCCCCCAAATATGGCGAGATGGGCGGGGCATTGCGGGCGACCTTGTCAGAGCATCACTCGATCCTTCGAGGAAGCAATTAGATTAATGGAATTTACACGGAATGTTTTGATTGTGTCATCACTCATGTTACCTTGGAAGAGCGTGTAATGTTACGGTTACGTAATCAACTCATGTTGCATTGTTGACATATCGCATAAGTACTGGGGGATAGTATGGACATGCAATGCAATAAGTAGCAATGATCAATATAGAATGCCGGAGACGAGAAGAAAGAGAAAGAGAGAGAGGGGGGGGGGTGTAAATCGGGTGACGACCCCCCCCCCCCCACACACTGACAGTATCATCCAATTGGAGAACATTTTATTTTAAGGGCATTACCCCCATGGCCCCTTCCCATAAATGAAACTGCTTTTCGTATTTTTCGAGGGAGCCTAGCGAGTTAGCAAAACTATTTGCAAATTCGAAGTCAGAGGAAGTTTACCCTGACAAAAGTTTATTGCAAAATTAGCAGAAAAAATGATAAAAAATACAAATGAATGTTTCAGGAAAATCCATCAAAAAATGAAAAAGTTATAAGAATTATACTTCTTTTATTCGTTACGTCATAATATGAGAGCAGCTTTCCCACATATCGAATGTTAAAAAAAAATCAATTCAATGGTGTCGTTTATTTGGATCCCTCACGCGCCTCAGAAAGTAAAAGAAAAATAGTCATTCGGCTGAAAAGGGTTATCCCAGCCATCGGGAGAGAATGCATTAATAAAAATTAAAATCCACAACTTTTTACTAGTATTTCATTATAGCATAACAGTCAGTGACGGTCAGAGAAATTACCTGTCTGTCAAATTAAATCTTAACTAACAATACTATGTGAATATTGTAATTTCATAATGATTTATTTATAACACACAATATTATAATAAAACATAATAAATCCATGGGAAAAAAAGGATTTCTTCATGATAAATCAGTATCATGCTGTACTTCTTCTTTCTCTATTCCCACTATTTTATTTTCTCTCTCTAAAAAGAATATTCGAAAGTCATAAAGGAGTGAATTTCGCTCTTTTCACTCCAACTGAATTAGAGTGAACATAATGAATGTCGATTTATTGTAGATTTTTTACCTGAAAATTTAGTTAATTTGCAACCCCTATCTCCCTCTTTCTTTCTTTCTTTCTTTCTTTCTTTCTTTCTTCTTTTCTTTCTTTCTTTCTTTCTTTCTTCTTTTCTTTCTTTCTTTCTTTCTTTCTTTCTTTCTTTCTTTCTTTCTTTCTTTCTTCTTTTCTTTCTTTCTTTCTTTCTTTCTTTCTTTCTTTCTTTCTTTCTTTCTTTCTTTCTTTCTTTCTTTCTTTCTTTCTTTCTTTCTTTCTTTCTTTCTTTCTTTCTTTCTTTCTTTCTTTCTTTCTTTCTTTCTTTCTTTCTTTCTTTCTTTCTTTCTTTCTTTCTTTCTTTCTTTCTTTCTTTCTTTCTTCTTTCTTTCTTTCTTTCTTTCTTTCTACTTCCCTTCTCCCACTCAATAATGATTGTTATAATGTACATAATTAAATCAATTTCCTCAACCCCCTTTATTTTATTTTTTCATTTTTGCAGGGGCCCTTCTCATCTTCGCCTTTCTTTCTTTCTTTCTTTCTTTCTTTAAGTTGTCACTCTCTTGGAGTTAATGCTCGCTCACCCAGTCACAATTTCTCCTCTTCCCCTGGAAGTTGGAACAATATTCATATCAATTGTTATTTATTAATTCTTTATCATCCCTATGTGATTCGACCCTGTACGGGGCATCGAACCCATACCCTGCCAGTGTTGGTGCATCTCGGCTTTACGACCAAACTGATGTTTAATCCATTTATCTCTTTATTTGATTTATTTTCATTTTCTTTATATACTCCTTCCCTCCAAGTCACTTAAAGAAGTTACTCAACCATTTCTACTCCCCCATATCGTACGTCTAATCTTATTGGAAACATTTGTATATATTATATAAAAAGGGGGAAAAAGAAGATAATTCCGGAAGGGGCTTTAAGGAGTTCTCTGATTCTATAATCAATTCCCAAACCTCATCGATGACATTTCTTCCATTTTTGTTCTTACGAATTCTCAGGAATATCGATTAGCTTAAGGGCAGAAGGAATGTACTTTACTATGAGGAGGGTAATAATGTTACGTAACATAACATTCCACGATCGAGTAATGTACATTCAAACATGAATTGTATTTGAATGGTACGCGTTGGTCAATAAAGCTTGATAACTTTAAAAATGGAATGCTTCAGGCGAGAATTTCGACAAATACTGAAGCGTGTTAACGTCGTGCGTGGTTGTAAAGAGACATAATTTTGATGTCCTTATACTAATATAAGTTTATAACTTTAACAATGTGAACAAAAAAATCAAGAAAGGCGCCGAACACCTTTCAAAATATATCAATTTATGGCAATAAACATCCCAATACATTGCATGGAGAGGGGCGTAATATCCATATTTTTATTTTTATTTTTTGCTTTGTCTTGCCTGGAGGATTTCTTTCCATATAGTTACTGAATTCATCAAATTATGCTAATTTATGCATATGAATCACAAATTTGGTTTAAAGGCTTTTCCTTTAAGCAATGTCCTTTCGATAAACCTGGTTAAACAAAAAAGTGGCATAGTCATACATTTTAGAATATTCCACTACTATACGCTGTTTGTGTTTTCGCTCATTTTTTGAGCGAATGTATAAAGCAAAGCTGATTGCAGAAAATTGATATATTTGTCGAAATCTTTAAAAAAAAGTCACCACAAAAGTATGAACATGAAATACGTCTCCCAATGTTAACTCTTATGGATCATGATGAGTAATAGCATATAAGTGCGAAGAAGATGTTTTTTCTGAATTTTGAGAAATTGTACGGATTGAAAATTAATATCCGAAGTCCGATGTTATTAATTTTACTGAACTATTGTAACCAGTTATTGAACTGGGAAGACCGCTATAACATGTCTTTATATTCCTGGCCTGGGAAGCGGGGGTGCTGGGGGTGCTGAAGCGCCCCCAAGATTTTCCCAGGGGGTGCTGCGTGTATCATTTTCCATAGGCTGCACCCCCTGGAATTCTGGTAGGTGTGCCAAATTGGAGAAATGTATGGAAAATGACCAAGATTTAGTGTTCAAACTTTTTTTTTTTTTTGGGGGGGGGGGGGGGGGGGGCTTGTCATTTTTTTTAGACCAAAGCTATCTTCATTTTGTAGCGAACCGTTCCCAGGGCCCTCTTTATATCATGATTCGGAAGAAATGGGACACTGGGGTCAATTGGTGACGATTGGAGTTAGTATGAATAAAGGTCGGAAAGGAAAGGTACTTTAAGAAAATTCATTTTGTAATTACCGAATAGCCGATTGGGAATTGTGTTCGCTTAGTCTCACAAATTAACATGGATTTTCTAGTCTGAGATGGGAGGGGAATTATTGAACGTTTCCATTCTTCCAAGCAATTTTCCCAGACTAATTATGCCGTGACGTAAGCATTACAGGGTGTGTAATTATTAATAGCTTAAAATGCTCTTAATCAGTCGCTGACCTCTTAAAATAGGGGAAGTCTTTTGAAAAATCGATGCATGCCTACATAACTCAACTCTTTTCTTACATTCGATATCTGAGGTACATAAAACGAAATCCTCTTTCTTTGGGATATTTCTATGGGCAAGCATGCGAGGAATTTCATCCATCATCACGTGAGCCGATTTGATATTTCCACATATGCTTTGTTAATTGTTGGCCGCTCTATTGTCACTTCGGCCATTATAGCCATTCGTGTTGGACAAAAGCGACCGAGACCAGACAACGCACACAAGCTGATTTTTAAAAAAGAAAACCCTACACAATGGTCAGATGAATTCAAACCTTTCAAAAGCCCCAGCATTATTTGAGTGTAACTATTTCCCACTTCGACACATCCTTCTTCTTTCGGTATCCACAAAAGACGACAAACGCCCAGGTAATTCCTTCTAAATGGGGTCGCCTTTTATCGGCGCGTCAATGCGTGCCCCGCACTGAGCGTACAAGAATCAATTTCATCGGCTATATCGCCCGGCTTATCGTTACAATGGGAGCGGTATCTACACTCATCATACATACCGTAATTGCTTTCCCAATTGCAGAATGTATCTTATGTCCACACAAAGCCACGTCATAGAGTACGACCTGGGCGGGACCTGGACTAATTACCTTGGGCCGGGCGACCCTGAAAGGACCCTGACCATAGCGGATGGTCATCGATCGATATCGCAAACGATCACAAGGATGAGAGTATTTTGTCGTCTGATTCATAAGGAAGGGCCTTTTCTTCCAATGGAATGCAGTAGGAATGCGATCCCCGGCGACTCGACCTTTTGGTGAACTCCCGAAGAAGTTTTTTTGGAAACTTTTTCGCGCCAAAACTATCCAACAAAGCTTATCTCTTGCTTGTTGTGATCGTATTAAGATAATAAGATATAATGTCTCGTTTATGAATTCATCGAAATCGAGGATTTTGATGTGATTGTTTGTAACTTGTTGTTGAATTAATAAAGTTGGGGTATCTCAATAAAAAAACAAGAGTAGACATAAAATACCACCTCAAACAACAGATCCTGATGATTAAAAAAAAATACATATTCAAAAGAGACTGATAGAAGACTGACATGTCAATGGTATAGATTAGATTGTTCAATGGATCCTTGCAAAATTACAACGATGAAAATATGAAGCAGAGGTCGGATGAAATATTTCTTATTGCATTTAAATCTAAACAACATACAACAGAAACCATTATGCATCTTCCAGTTGCAAGTGGTACGTAACTAATGTGTGTTTCGAAAAGGTCTAATTATTCTAATACTTTGTAATGTGAAATAACATATCTTGATTATAAATCATTCTTTATTGATTTGGCGTAATGCAGAAATAAAAGAATAAAAGATTCTCAAATTCAATTCGCTTTGATCCAAACATTGTGAAATTATAAATCACTGCGTTTTCATGATTCGTCATGCCCGATATAAACAGATAATACTGTAAAGATTTTGGCATAATAACCCATTCAGGCAAAATGTAATAAAAATGTATAACTCCTCTTTTCCAAAAGCCCACTCGTGATACAATTATCTCGCATGTAGAGAACAAATAACAAAATAAAAGATGCAAAATGCACCCAATAACATCAAGAGAGATCAATACAAGATAGATCTTTGATCGCTCTAATCCCTACTCCATCAACGCAAATGTTTTTCTTCTATCGAGAGAACTTATTACATTTATTACCCACGCTTCCCTGTTACTGAGCCTGTTTTAAAGTTTACAAGCCCATATAATTATGCCAATTCTAAAGGGGGTTCTAATTCGATATATAGCTTTGTATCGATTGAGAGGTGTTTGCCGACTTGTAAGGTGTATTGTTCGGTGTTGTCGCGTTGGGTAATACCGTCACCCGGGCTCTTCATTTAAAATACACCGCGGAGTTCAATAGCGAGGGCGCAACTCTCATGGACCTTTTAGACGAATGCGAAAGAAGTGCAAGGAATTCTTTGATGTTTCTAGACGCTCCATATTCTCCTCTCCAATTGCGTTTCATCCCAAGTTAGGCATCTCTCATCAACCAGTCAATGTTCATCAACCAAGTCACATTTCTCAAGGCAAACATTATTCGGATTTTCGTTAGTCAGTTAATCCATAATTATTTCTTTTTCAACAGATGAATATTCATATGTTCGTCAACCAATCAATCTTTATACCTCACCAAGGGCATATGTCCATATTTCCGTCCCAACCAATTAATGTTAATGTCGTAAAATAGCCTAAAAACGGACATACTGAAGCTTCTCGACATGCACTAATCGGAGTAAAATGGCATGACAAGAACGCGTCAGTGTGTCCGTTTTCAAGGCTATTTTATGATTTTGCAGTACCAAACACTTACTGAAGATTAATGTATTTATCAAACAATTGATATCCATACTATCGCGAACCAATGAAATTAAATTCGCATCCATTTTTATATTTTCATCACCCAATTCACTCTTCACACTTTCGTCAATGAATTAATGTTCACATTTTCGTCAACCAATCCATCTTCATATTTTGTCAAGAAATTGTTACTTACATTTTCGTTGACCAATCAGCATTTATACTTTCATTAATTAATCAATATTTGTAATTTCGTCAACAAATTTGTATGCATATGACTTGACGAAAATGTGAATATGGATTAGTTGACAAAAATGTAAATAGGATTGGTTGATGAAAATGTAAATATTGGTCAGTTGACGAAAGTATACATGTAAATACTGATTGGTAGACGAAAATATAAATATAGATTGGTAGACGAAAATATGAATATAGACTGGTAGACGAAAACATGAATATGGCTTGGTTGCCGAAAATGGAAACATTGGTTAATTGACTAAAATATGAAGATCGTATTGTTGACAAAAATACAAACATTGATTGATCTGACTATTAATTGTTGGACGAAAATGAAAACATTGGTTGATTTGACGAAATTAATGTAAATGTTGACGAAATATTAATGTTCAATGTTAAAGAATACAAGAAAATATTTACATTGATTGGGTGCTAATGGAATAGAAAAAGTGTAATTCATTCAAGAAAGTATGAATATCGCTTGCTTGACAAAGTCTAAAATACATGTATTTGTATGAAATCAAAAGACCGACTACTTTCAGTCCTATCCGGAGGACGCGGTATATTAAGATAAATGCCTTAACATATATATAGCGATCTTAGTAGATCGGCATGGAGTTGGAATCCGTATTTACATGGCTACCGGCTGACAGCATAAAGGGTGTAGATAAAGTATTCAAGTGGGTGTGACTCAATTACATAGATCACCCCCTTAACAATATAGCCGCTTCTCGAATATAAGCCAGTGTGCAAGATCACTCACTGTTCTCTTATTTAATTCCTTTCTCTTCCATTTATCTTATTACTCCATCAAATTTTGTAAAATAATTATAAGCTTAAATATCGTTACAATTAATTTGGAGGTGAATTCATATACATAACTAGCAAAGGACCAGATTCGAGCGAAATTGCTGAAACAAAAAGCGTCAATTCCCCGTCCCAAAGCAAAATAACACCCAGCCTTACTCTGAGACAGAAACTACATGAAAAAAATTGTGTTCCCACACCGGGAATCGAACCCGGGCCACGGCGGTGAGAGCGCCGGATCCTAACCACTAGACCATATGGGATATTACACATACAAAAATTGAGTGTATCTATATTATACCATATAGTTCTTTGGAACGCATTTGGAAGTAAGATCTGATGGAAATCGTCACCAGTAATCACATTCGTCGACACGCCTCTCTGATATTCACGTATAAAAGTAAATACTGCGAATCCTTATTCATATTTTCGTCAACCAATCCATAATCATACATATCGTCAACGATTAATATTCATATTTTCGTCAACCAATTCATAATCATATATATCGTCAACGAACAATATTTATCTTTTCAGCAACTAACTCATAACTATATTTTCTTCAACCAATCCATATTCATATATATCATAAACAATCAAAATTTATCTTTTCAGCAACTAACTCATAACTATATTTTCTTCAACCAATCCATATTCATATTTCCGTACACCAATCCATTTTTATATTTTGTTTAAAAATTGATAAAGCCAGTCAATGTTTTGTCAAGCAATTTATGATTGCTTGTGTTTCCGCTAGATCGTACCTCCAAAAGAATTTCTAAGAAATCTACATTATACTTTAGATATACTCACAATATTTATACGCGAAATCCCATGTGGTGTAGTGGTTAGGATCCGGCGCTCTCACCGCCGAGGTCCGGGGTCGATTCCCGGTGTGTGAACACAATTCTTTTCGATGTTTGTGCCAGGGTAAGGACGAACAAATTTGCTCAACATTGGTCATTACCAAATCATGCAGACAGGCACCTTCAATTCAACTAATAACTGATATTCAAGCTCATAATTCTGGTGTGATAATTGATTAAAGAAATAAGAGAATGGAATAGCAAGGAAATTATTTGATATTTTTGTCAACCAACTAAATAAATATTTTCGTCAACCGATCCAAAATTTAAATTTTCGTCAACCAAAAATTTAAATTTTCATATTTTTGTCAACCAACTTGCATTTACATTTCCGTCAAATGATCCATACTAGTATTTTTGTAAGCCAATTACATTTACATTTTCGTCAGCCGGTCCATATATACATATTCGTCAACCAATCTATATTCTTATTTTCTTCAACAATCCATATTTATATTTTACGTCAACCATTTCATATTTATATTTTCGTAAAGCAATCTACATTCATATTTGGACAACAAATTAATGTCAATATCTTGGTCAACTCACAGCGTAAATACATGAAATCCCATATGGTCTAGTGGTTAGGATCCGGCGCTCTCACCGCCGTGGCCCGGGTTCGATTCCCGGTGTGGGAATACAATTATTTTCAGATTTTTTTTGTCCCATGGTAAGGTTCCGTGTTATTTATGTTTGGGACGGGGGTGGGGGTTAACGCATTTGTGTTCATATTCATATTTTAGTCACTTAATTCATATTCCTATTTGCCTCGACCAATCTATATTTATATTTTCGTCAACCAATAAATTTTCATATTTTTGTCAACCAACTCGCATTTACATTTTCGTTAACTGATCCTTATTAGTATTTTTGGAAACCAATTAAAATTTACATTTTCGTCAACTGATCCATATTTGCATTTTCCACAACCAATTAAGATTTACATTTTCGTCAAGCAATCTATATTCATATTTCTTCAACCAATTCATATTTATATTTTTCGTCAACCAATCAATGTCAATATCATGGTCAACTCACAGCATGAGCTCGTGAAATCCCATATGGTCTAGTGGTTAGGATCCGGCGCTCTCACCGCCGTGGCCCGGGTTCGATTCCCGGTGTGGGAACACAATTATTTTCATTTTTTTTTGTCCCATGGTAAGGTTCAGTGTTATTTATGTTTGGGACGGGGGGGGGGGGGGGGGGGTAACGCATTTTGTGTTCATATTCATATTTTAGTCACTCAATCCATATTCGTATTAAGATAAATGCCTTAACATATATATAGCGATCTTAGTAGATCGGCATGGAGTTGGAATCCGTATTTACATGGCTACCGGCTGACAACATAAAGGGTGTAGATAAAGTATTCAAGTGGGTGTGACTCAATTACATAGATCACCCCCTTAACAATATAGCCGCTTCTCGAATATAAGCCAGTGTGCAAGATCACTCACTGTTCTCTTATTTAATTCCTTTCTCTTCCATTTATCTTATTACTCCATCAAATTTTGTAAAATAATTATAAGCTTAAATATCGTTACAATTAATTTGAAGGTGAATTCATATATATAACTAGCAAACACCAGATTCGAGCGAAATTGCTGAAACAAAAAGCGTCAATTCCCCGTCCCAAAGCAAAATAACACCCAGCCTTACTCTGAGACAGAAACTACATGAAAAAAATTGTGTTCCCACACCGGGAATCGAACCCGGGCCACGGCGGTGAGAGCGCCGGATCCTAACAACTAGACCATATGGGATATCACACATACATACAATGAGTGTATCTATATTATACCATATAGTTCTTTGGAACGCATTTGGAAGTAAGATCTGATGGAAATCGTCACCAGTAATCACATTCGTCGACACGCCTCTCTGATATTCACGTCTAAAAGTAAATACTGCGAATCCTTATTCATATTTTCGTCAACCAATCCATAATCATACATATCGTCAACGATTAATATTCATATTTTCGTCAACCAATTCATAATCATATATATCGTCAACGAACAATATTTATCTTTTCAGCAACTAACTCATAACTATATTTTCTTCAACCAATCCATATTCATATATATCATAAACAATCAATATTTATCTTTTCAGCAACTAACTCATAACTATATTTTCTTCAACCAATCCATATTCATATTTCCGTACACCAATCCATTTTCATATTTTGTTTAAAAATTGATAAAGCCAGTCAATGTTTTGTCAAGCAATTTATGATTGCTTGTGTTTCCGCTAGATCGTACCTCCAAAAGAATTTCTAAGAAATCTACATTATACTTTAGATATACTCACAATATTTATACGCGAAATCCCATGTGGTGTAGTGGTTAGGATCCGGCGCTCTCACCGCCGAGGTCCGGAGTCGATTCCCGGTGTGTGAACACAATTCTTTTCGATGTTTGTGCCAGGGTAAGGACGAGCAAGTTTGCTCAACATTGGTCATTACCAAATCAGGCAGACAGGCACCTTCAATTCAACTAATAACTGATATTCAAGCTCATAATTCTGGTGTGATAATTGATTAAAGAAATAAGAGAATGGAATAGCAAGGAAATTATTTGATATTTTTGTCAACCAACCTATATTTGTAATTTTGTTAACCAACTAAATAAATATTTTCGTCAACCGATCCAAAATTTAAATTTTCGTCAACCAAAAATTTAAATTTTCATATTTTTGTCAACCAACTTGCACTTACATTTCCGTCAAATGATCCATACTAGCATTTTTGTAAGCCAATTACATTTACATTTTCGTCAGCCGGTCCATATATATACATATTCGTCAACCAATCTATATTCTTATTTTCTTCAACAATCTATATTTATATTTTACGTCAACCATTTCATATTTATATTTTCGTAAAGCAATCTACATTCATATTTGGACAACAAATCAATGTCAATATCTTGGTCAACTCACAGTGTAAATACATGAAATCCCATATGGTCTAGTGGTTAGGATCCGGCGCTCTCACCGCCGTGGCCCGGGTTCGATTCCCGGTGTGGGAACACAATTATTTATTAGATTTTTTTTGTCCCATGGTAAGGTTCCGTGTTACTTATGTTTGGGACGGGGGTGGGGGGGGGGGGGGTTAACGCATTTGTGTTCATATTCATATTTTAGTCACTTAATTCATATTCGTATTTTCCTCAACCAATCTATATTTATATTTTCGTCAACCAATAAATTTTCATATTTTGTCAACCAACTCGCAGTTACATTTTCGTTAACTGATCCTTATTTAGTATTTTTGTAAACCAATTAAAATTTACATTTTCGTCAACTGATCCATATTTGCATTTTCCTCAACCAACTAAGATTTACATTTTCGTCAAGCAATCTATATTGATATTTTCTTCAACCAATTCATATTTATATTTTTCGTCAACCAATCAATGTCAATATCTTGGTCAACTTACAGCATGAGCTCGTGAAATCCCATATGGTCTTATGTTTGGGACGGGGGTGGGGGGGGGGGGGTTAACGCGTTTTGTGTTCATATTCATATTTTAGTCACTCAATCCATATTCGTATTTTCTCAACCAATCTATGTTTATATTTTCGTCATCCAATTTATATTCGTATTTTCGTCAACCAATAAATATTCATATTTTCGTCAACAAATGAAAAATTGTATTTTCGTCAACCAATAAATTTTCATGTTTTAGTCAACCAAAAATTTAAATTTTCATATTTTTGTCAACCAACTTGCATTTACATTTCCGTCAAATGATCCATACTAGCATTTTTGTAAGCCAATTACATTTACATTTTCGTCAGCCGGTCCATATATACATATTCGTCAACCAATCTATATTCTTATTTTCTTCAACAATCTATATTTATATTTTACGTCAACCATTTTATATTTATATTTTCGTAAAGCAATCTACATTCATATTTGGACAACAAATCAATGTCAATATCTTGGTCAACTTACAACATGAGCTCGTGAAATCCCATATGGTCTAGTGGTTAGGATCCGGCGCTCTCACCGCCGTGGCCCGGGTTCGATTCCCGGTGTGGGAACACAATTGTTTTCAGTTTTTTGTTTTGTTCCAGGGTAAGGTTTAGTGCTATTTTGGTTTGAGACGGGGGGGGGGGGGGGGGGGGTTAACGTGTTTTGTGTTCATATTCATATTTTAGTCACTCAATCCATATTCGTATTTTCTCAACCAATCTATGTTTATATTTTCGTCATCCAATTTATATTCGTATTTTCGTCAACCAATAAATATTCATATTTTCGTCAACAAATGAAAAATTGTATTTTCGTCAACCAATAAATTTTTATGTTTTAGTCAACCAACTCGCATTTACATTTTTGTCAACTGATCCATATGAGTATTTTCGTCAACTGATCCATATTATTATTTACGTCAACCAATTAAAATTTACATTTTCGTCAAGCAATCTATATTCATATTTTCTTCAACCAATTCATATTTATATTTTTCGTCAACCAATCAATTTCAATACGTTGGTCAACTCACAGCGTATGTTCGTGAAATCCCATATGGTCTAGTGGTTAGGATCCGGCGCTCTCACCGCCGTGGCCCGGGTTCGATTCCCGGTGTGGGAACACATTTATTTTCAGTTTTTTTATGTCCCAGGGTAAGGTTCAATGCTATTTAGGTTTGGGACGGAGGGGGGGGGGGGGGGGTTAGCGCATTTTGTGTTTATATTCATATTTTAGTCACTCAATCCATATTCGTATTTTCCTCAACCAATCTATGTTTATATTTTCATCAACCAATTCATATTCGTATTTTCGGCAACCAATCAATGTTTATATTTTCGTCAACCAATTCATATTTGTATTTTCGTCAAATAATCAATATTCGTATTTTCGTCAACAAATGAAAATTTATATTTTTGTCAACCAATAAATTTTCATATTTTTGTCAACCAACTCGCATTTACATTTTCGTCAATTGATCCCTATTAGTATTTTTGTCAACCAATTAAATTTTACATTTTCGTCAAGCAATCTATATTCATATTTTCTTCAATCAATCCATATCTATATTTTTCGTCAACCAATCAATGTCAATATCTTGGTCAACTCACAACGTAAGTACGTGATATCCCATATGGTCTAGTGGTTAGGATCCGGCGCTCTCACCGCCGTGGCCCGGGTTCGATTCCCGGTGTGGGAACACAAATATTTTCTATTTTTGTCATTATTTGGGTTTTTGGACGGGAGATGAACGTGTTGGGTTTGAGCAATTTCGCTCAACATTGATCATTAACAAATCGTATAGACATTCATTCAGCTTCAATCCAACTAATAACTAATATTTTGCTTATAAATCTGGTGTGAAAATTCATAAGAGAAATAGAAAAAAGGGCTTAGCAAGGAAATAATGTTATATTTTCGTCAACCGGCCTATACTTGTGTTTCCGTTAACCAATAAAAAAAAAATCTCGTCAAGCGACCCATATTTCTATTTTCGTCAACGAATCCATATTCATATTTTCGTCAACCAGTTCAAAATTAATATTTTCGTCAACCAATATATTTTTATATTTTGTCAACAAACTCACATTTCCATTTTCGACAACCGACCTATATTGATATATTTTCGTTAACCAATCTATATTGATATTTTTTTTAATCAATCCATATTCGTATGGTGGGGGTGGGGGGTTAACGCGTTTTGTGTTCATATTCATATTTTCGTCACTCAATTCATATTCGTATTTTCTTCAACCAATCGAAATTTATATCTTCGTCAACTAATCTATATTTATATTTTCGTCAAGCAATCAATAATTGTGCTGCACTCGACCCAGGTGAGGTAAATGGGTACCCGGCAGGATTAATTCCTTGAATGCTTGAGCGACTAGGCAGCCCAGCTAAAGCCGGGGTAATAATAGCAGGGCCCGCTGGGAGAACAGTTTTCGGAACTGAAGCGGCTACCCTGGGTAAATATACCGCTATTATTATTATATTATTATTAATATTCATATTTTCGGCAACCAGTCCATATTGATATTTTCGTCAACCAATCCATATATATGTATTTTCGTCATCAAATCCATATATATATATATTCGTCAACAATCCGATATTTATATTTTCGTCAAACAATACTATTTTGTCAACAAATTAATCAACCAACAAATAATTTCATGCTTTTGCAAGCCAGTCAATGTTTTGAACACAATTCTTTTCGATGTTTGTGCTAGGGTAAGGACGAGCAATTTCGCTGAACATTGGTCATTACCAAATCATACAGACAGGCACCTTCAATTCAACTAATAACATAATCTATATTCATATTTTCTTCAATCAATCCATATCTATATTTTTCGTCAACCAATCAATGTCAATATCTTGGTCAACTCACAACGTAAGTACGTGATATCCCATATGGTCTAGTGGTTAGGATCCGGCGCTCTCACCGCCGTGGCCCGGGTTCGATTCCCTGTGTGGGAACACAAATATTTTCTATTTTTGTCATTATTTGGGTTTTTGGACGGGAGATGAACGTGTTGGGTTTGAGCAATTTCGCTCAACATTGATCATTAACAAATCGTATAGACATTCATTCAGCTTCAATCCAACTAATAACTAATATTTTGCTCATAATTCTGGTGTGAAAATTGATTAAAGAAATAAGAGAAAAGGAATAGCAAGGAAATTATTTAATATTTTTGTCAACCAACCTATATTTGTAATTTCGTAAACCAATTAAATAAATATTTTCGTCAACCGATCCGAAATTTAAGTTTTCGTCAACCAATAAATTATCATATTTTTGTCAACCAACTCGTATTTACATTTTCGTCAACCGGTCCATATATACATATTCATCAACCATTCTATATTCTTATTTTCTTCAACAATCCATATTTATATTTTACGTTAACCATTTCATATTTACATTTTCGTGAAGCAATCTACATTCATATTTTGGGCAACAAATCAATGTTAATATCTTGGTCAACTCGCAATATGAATACGTGAAATCCCATATGGTCTAGTGGTTAGGATCCGGCGCTCTCACCGCCGTGGCCCGGGTTCGATTCCCGGTGTGGGAACACAATCATTTTCAGTGTTATTTATGTTTGGGACGGGGGGGGGGGGGGGGGGGGGTTAACGCATTTTGTGTTCATATTCATATTTTAGTCACTCAATCCATATTCGTATTTTCCTCAACCAATCAATGTTTTTATTTTCGTCAACCAATTCATATTCGTATTTTCGTCAACCAATCAATGTTTATATTTTCGTCAACCAATTCATATTTGTATTTTGTCAACCAATCAATATTCATATTTTCGTCAACAAATGAAAATTTATATTTTAGTCAACCAATAAATTTTCATATTCTTGTCAACAAACTCGCATTTACATTTCCGTCAAATGATCCATACTAGTATTTTCGTAAACCAATTACATTTACATTTTCGTCAACCAATTAAAATGTACATTCCGTCAAACAATCTATATTCATATTTTCTTCAACCAATCCATATTTATATTTTTCTTCAACCATTTCATTTTGGTAAAGCAATCCATATTTTGAGTCAACTAATCAATGTCAATATCTTGGTCAACTCACAGAGAAAGTACGTGAAATCCCATATGGTCTAGTGGTTAGGATCCGGCGCTCTCACCGCCGTGGCCCGGGTTCGATTCCCGGTGTGGGAACACAAATCTTTTCTATTTTTGTCTCAAGTCATTATTTGGGATTTTGGACGGGAGATGAACATGTTTGGTTGAGAAATTTTGCTTACCACTGATCATTAACAAATCATATGTCATTCACCTTCAATTTAACTAATAACTGATATTTTTGCTTATAAATCTGGTGTGAAAATTCATTAGAGAAATAGGAGAAATGGAATAGCAAGGAAATAATGTTATATTATCGTCAATCGGCTTATATGTGTATTTTCGTTAACCAATTAAAAATATATTCTCGTCAATCGACCCATATTTCTATTTTTGTCAACGAATCCATATTTATATTTTCGTCAACCAGTTCAAAATTGATATTTTCGTCAACCAATATATTTTAATATTTTGTCAACAAACTCGCATTTCCATTTTCGACAACCGACCTATATTGATATATTTTCGTCAACCAATCCATATTCATATAATCGTCAATCAATATTTATTTTTTCGTCAACCAATCATGCTCATATTTTCGTCAACTAATTAATCAACCAACAGATAATTTCATGCTTTTGCAAGCCAGTCAATGTTTTGAACACAATTTTTTCGATGTTTGTGCTAGGGTAAGGACGAGCAATTTCGCTCAACATTGGTCATTACCAAATCATACAGACAGGCACCTTCAATTCAACTAATAACATATATTTAAGCTCATAATTCTGGTGTGAAAATGATTAAAGAAATAAGAGAAAAGGAATAGCAAGGAAATTATTTTATATTTTTGTCAACCAACCTATATCTGTAATTTCGTAAACCAATTAAATAAATATTTTCGTCAACCGATCTAAATTTTAAGTTTTCGTCAACCAATTCATATTTGTATTTTGTCAACCAATCAATATTCATATTTTCGTCAACAAATGAAAATTTATATTTTAGTCAACCAATAAATTTTCATATTCTTGTCAACAAACTCGCATTTACATTTCCGTCAAATGATCCATACTAGTATTTTCGTAAACCAATTACATTTACATTTTCGTCAACCAATTAAAATGTACATTCCGTCAAACAATCTATATTCATATTTTCTTCAACCAATCCATATTTATATTTTTCTTCAACCATTTCATTTTGGTAAAGCAATCCATATTTTGAGTCAACTAATCAATGTCAATATCTTGGTCAACTCACAGAGAAAGTACGTGAAATCCCATATGGTCTAGTGGTTAGGATCCGGCGCTCTCACCGCCGTGGCCCGGGTTCGATTCCCGATGTGGGAACACAAATCTTTTCTATTTTTGTCTCAAGTCATTATTTGGGATTTTGGACGGGAGATGAACATGTTTGGTTGAGAAATTTTGCTTACCACTGATCATTAACAAATCATATGTCATTCAGCTTTAATTCATCTAATAACTGATATTTTTGCTTATAAATCTGGTGTGAAAATTCATTAGAGAAATAGGAGAAATGGAATAGCAAGGAAATAATGTTATATTATCGTCAATCGGCTTATATGTGTATTTTCGTTAACCAATTAAAAATATATTCTCGTCAATCGACCCATATTTCTATTTTTGTCAACGAATCCATATTTATATTTTCGTCAACCAGTTCAAAATTGATATTTTCGTCAACCAATATATTTTAATATTTTGTCAACAAACTCGCATTTCCATTTTCGACAACCGACCTATATTGATATATTTTCGTCAACCAATCCATATTCATATAATCGTCAATCAATATTTATTTTTTCGTCAACCAATCATGCTCATATTTTCGTCAACTAATTAATCAACCAACAGATAATTTCATGCTTTTGCAAGCCAGTCAATGTTTTGAACACAATTTTTTCGATGTTTGTGCTAGGGTAAGGACGAGCAATTTCGCTCAACATTGGTCATTACCAAATCATACAGACAGGCACCTTCAATTCAACTAATAACATATATTTAAGCTCATAATTCTGGTGTGAAAATGATTAAAGAAATAAGAGAAAAGGAATAGCAAGGAAATTATTTTATATTTTTGTCAACCAACCTATATCTGTAATTTCGTAAACCAATTAAATAAATATTTTCGTCAACCGATCCAAATTTTAAGTTTTCGTCAACCAATTCATATTTGTATTTTGTCAACCAATCAATATTCATATTTTCGTCAACAAATGAAAATTTATATTTTAGTCAACCAATAAATTTTCATATTCTTGTCAACAAACTCGCATTTACATTTCCGTCAAATGATCCATACTAGTATTTTCGTAAACCAATTACATTTACATTTTCGTCAACCAATTAAAATGTACATTCCGTCAAACAATCTATATTCATATTTTCTTCAACCAATCCATATTTATATTTTTCTTCAACCATTTCATTTTGGTAAAGCAATCCATATTTTGAGTCAACTAATCAATGTCAATATCTTGGTCAACTCACAGAGAAAGTACGTGAAATCCCATATGGTCTAGTGGTTAGGATCCGGCGCTCTCACCGCCGTGGCCCGGGTTCGATTCCCGATGTGGGAACACAAATCTTTTCTATTTTTGTCTCAAGTCATTATTTGGGATTTTGGACGGGAGATGAACATGTTTGGTTGAGAAATTTTGCTTACCACTGATCATTAACAAATCATATGTCATTCAGCTTTAATTCATCTAATAACTGATATTTTTGCTTATAAATCTGGTGTGAAAATTCATTAGAGAAATAGGAGAAATGGAATAGCAAGGAAATAATGTTATATTATCGTCAATCGGCTTATATGTGTATTTTCGTTAACCAATTAAAAATATATTCTCGTCAATCGACCCATATTTCTATTTTTGTCAACGAATCCATATTTATATTTTCGTCAACCAGTTCAAAATTGATATTTTCGTCAACCAATATATTTTAATATTTTGTCAACAAACTCGCATTTCCATTTTCGACAACCGACCTATATTGATATATTTTCGTCAACCAATCCATATTCATATAATCGTCAATCAATATTTATTTTTTCGTCAACCAATCATGCTCATATTTTCGTCAACTAATTAATCAACCAACAGATAATTTCATGCTTTTGCAAGCCAGTCAATGTTTTGAACACAATTTTTTCGATGTTTGTGCTAGGGTAAGGACGAGCAATTTCGCTCAACATTGGTCATTACCAAATCATACAGACAGGCACCTTCAATTCAACTAATAACATATATTTAAGCTCATAATTCTGGTGTGAAAATGATTAAAGAAATAAGAGAAAAGGAATAGCAAGGAAATTATTTTATATTTTTGTCAACCAACCTATATCTGTAATTTCGTAAACCAATTAAATAAATATTTTCGTCAACCGATCCAAATTTTAAGTTTTCGTCAACCAATTCATATTTGTATTTTGTCAACCAATCAATATTCATATTTTCGTCAACAAATGAAAATTTATATTTTAGTCAACCAATAAATTTTCATATTCTTGTCAACAAACTCGCATTTACATTTCCGTCAAATGATCCATACTAGTATTTTCGTAAACCAATTACATTTACATTTTCGTCAACCAATTAAAATGTACATTCCGTCAAACAATCTATATTCATATTTTCTTCAACCAATCCATATTTATATTTTTCTTCAACCATTTCATTTTTTGAGTCAACTAATCAATGTCAATATCTTGGTCAACTCACAGAGAAAGTACGTGAAATCCCATATGGTCTAGTGGTTAGGATCCGGCGCTCTCACCGCCGTGGCCCGGGTTCGATTCCCGGTGTGGGAACACAAATCTTTTCTATTTTTGTCTCAAGTCATTATTTGGGATTTTGGACGGGAGATGAACATGTTTGGTTGAGAAATTTTGCTTACCACTGATCATTAACAAATCATATGTCATTCACCTTCAATTTAACTAATAACTGATATTTTTGCTTATAAATCTGGTGTGAAAATTCATTAGAGAGATAGGAGAAATGGAATAGCAAGGAAATAATGTTATATTATCGTCAATCGGCTTATATGTGTATTTTCGTTAACCAATTAAAAATATATTCTCGTCAATCGACCCATATTTCTATTTTTGTCAACGAATCCATATTTATATTTTCGTCAACCAGTTCAAAATTGATATTTTCGTCAACCAATATATTTTAATATTTTGTCAACAAACTCGCATTTCCATTTTCGACAACCGACCTATATTGATATATTTTCGTCAACCAATCCATATTCATATAATCGTCAATCAATATTTATTTTTTCGTCAACCAATCATGCTCATATTTTCGTCAACTAATTAATCAACCAACAGATAATTTCATGCTTTTGCAAGCCAGTCAATGTTTTGAACACAATTTTTTCGATGTTTGTGCTAGGGTAAGGACGAGCAATTTCGCTCAACATTGGTCATTACCAAATCATACAGACAGGCACCTTCAATTCAACTAATAACATATATTTAAGCTCATAATTCTGGTGTGAAAATGATTAAAGAAATAAGAGAAAAGGAATAGCAAGGAAATTATTTTATATTTTTGTCAACCAACCTATATCTGTAATTTCGTAAACCAATTAAATAAATATTTTCGTCAACCGATCCAAATTTTAAGTTTTCGTCAACCAATTCATATTTGTATTTTGTCAACCAATCAATATTCATATTTTCGTCAACAAATGAAAATTTATATTTTAGTCAACCAATAAATTTTCATATTCTTGTCAACAAACTCGCATTTACATTTCCGTCAAATGATCCATACTAGTATTTTCGTAAACCAATTACATTTACATTTTCGTCAACCAATTAAAATGTACATTCCGTCAAACAATCTATATTCATATTTTCTTCAACCAATCCATATTTATATTTTTCTTCAACCATTTCATTTTGGTAAAGCAATCCATATTTTGAGTCAACTAATCAATGTCAATATCTTGGTCAACTCACAGAGAAAGTACGTGAAATCCCATATGGTCTAGTGGTTAGGATCCGGCGCTCTCACCGCCGTGGCCCGGGTTCGATTCCCGATGTGGGAACACAAATCTTTTCTATTTTTGTCTCAAGTCATTATTTGGGATTTTGGACGGGAGATGAACATGTTTGGTTGAGAAATTTTGCTTACCACTGATCATTAACAAATCATATGTCATTCAGCTTTAATTCATCTAATAACTGATATTTTTGCTTATAAATCTGGTGTGAAAATTCATTAGAGAAATAGGAGAAATGGAATAGCAAGGAAATAATGTTATATTATCGTCAATCGGCTTATATGTGTATTTTCGTTAACCAATTAAAAATATATTCTCGTCAATCGACCCATATTTCTATTTTTGTCAACGAATCCATATTTATATTTTCGTCAACCAGTTCAAAATTGATATTTTCGTCAACCAATATATTTTAATATTTTGTCAACAAACTCGCATTTCCATTTTCGACAACCGACCTATATTGATATATTTTCGTCAACCAATCCATATTCATATAATCGTCAATCAATATTTATTTTTTCGTCAACCAATCATGCTCATATTTTCGTCAACTAATTAATCAACCAACAGATAATTTCATGCTTTTGCAAGCCAGTCAATGTTTTGAACACAATTTTTTCGATGTTTGTGCTAGGGTAAGGACGAGCAATTTCGCTCAACATTGGTCATTACCAAATCATACAGACAGGCACCTTCAATTCAACTAATAACATATATTTAAGCTCATAATTCTGGTGTGAAAATGATTAAAGAAATAAGAGAAAAGGAATAGCAAGGAAATTATTTTATATTTTTGTCAACCAACCTATATCTGTAATTTCGTAAACCAATTAAATAAATATTTTCGTCAACCGATCCAAATTTTAAGTTTTCGTCAACCAATTCATATTTGTATTTTGTCAACCAATCAATATTCATATTTTCGTCAACAAATGAAAATTTATATTTTAGTCAACCAATAAATTTTCATATTCTTGTCAACAAACTCGCATTTACATTTCCGTCAAATGATCCATACTAGTATTTTCGTAAACCAATTACATTTACATTTTCGTCAACCAATTAAAATGTACATTCCGTCAAACAATCTATATTCATATTTTCTTCAACCAATCCATATTTATATTTTTCTTCAACCATTTCATTTTGGTAAAGCAATCCATATTTTGAGTCAACTAATCAATGTCAATATCTTGGTCAACTCACAGAGAAAGTACGTGAAATCCCATATGGTCTAGTGGTTAGGATCCGGCGCTCTCACCGCCGTGGCCCGGGTTCGATTCCCGATGTGGGAACACAAATCTTTTCTATTTTTGTCTCAAGTCATTATTTGGGATTTTGGACGGGAGATGAACATGTTTGGTTGAGAAATTTTGCTTACCACTGATCATTAACAAATCATATGTCATTCAGCTTTAATTCATCTAATAACTGATATTTTTGCTTATAAATCTGGTGTGAAAATTCATTAGAGAAATAGGAGAAATGGAATAGCAAGGAAATAATGTTATATTATCGTCAATCGGCTTATATGTGTATTTTCGTTAACCAATTAAAAATATATTCTCGTCAATCGACCCATATTTCTATTTTTGTCAACGAATCCATATTTATATTTTCGTCAACCAGTTCAAAATTGATATTTTCGTCAACCAATATATTTTAATATTTTGTCAACAAACTCGCATTTCCATTTTCGACAACCGACCTATATTGATATATTTTCGTCAACCAATCCATATTCATATAATCGTCAATCAATATTTATTTTTTCGTCAACCAATCATGCTCATATTTTCGTCAACTAATTAATCAACCAACAGATAATTTCATGCTTTTGCAAGCCAGTCAATGTTTTGAACACAATTTTTTCGATGTTTGTGCTAGGGTAAGGACGAGCAATTTCGCTCAACATTGGTCATTACCAAATCATACAGACAGGCACCTTCAATTCAACTAATAACATATATTTAAGCTCATAATTCTGGTGTGAAAATGATTAAAGAAATAAGAGAAAAGGAATAGCAAGGAAATTATTTTATATTTTTGTCAACCAACCTATATCTGTAATTTCGTAAACCAATTAAATAAATATTTTCGTCAACCGATCCAAATTTTAAGTTTTCGTCAACCAATTCATATTTGTATTTTGTCAACCAATCAATATTCATATTTTCGTCAACAAATGAAAATTTATATTTTAGTCAACCAATAAATTTTCATATTCTTGTCAACAAACTCGCATTTACATTTCCGTCAAATGATCCATACTAGTATTTTCGTAAACCAATTACATTTACATTTTCGTCAACCAATTAAAATGTACATTCCGTCAAACAATCTATATTCATATTTTCTTCAACCAATCCATATTTATATTTTTCTTCAACCATTTCATTTTTTGAGTCAACTAATCAATGTCAATATCTTGGTCAACTCACAGAGAAAGTACGTGAAATCCCATATGGTCTAGTGGTTAGGATCCGGCGCTCTCACCGCCGTGGCCCGGGTTCGATTCCCGGTGTGGGAACACAAATCTTTTCTATTTTTGTCTCAAGTCATTATTTGGGATTTTGGACGGGAGATGAACATGTTTGGTTGAGAAATTTTGCTTACCACTGATCATTAACAAATCATATGTCATTCACCTTCAATTTAACTAATAACTGATATTTTTGCTTATAAATCTGGTGTGAAAATTCATTAGAGAGATAGGAGAAATGGAATAGCAAGGAAATAATGTTATATTATCGTCAATCGGCTTATATGTGTATTTTCGTTAACCAATTAAAAATATATTCTCGTCAATCGACCCATATTTCTATTTTTGTCAACGAATCCATATTTATATTTTCGTCAACCAGTTCAAAATTGATATTTTCGTCAACCAATATATTTTAATATTTTGTCAACAAACTCGCATTTCCATTTTCGACAACCGACCTATATTGATATATTTTCGTCAACCAATCCATATTCATATAATCGTCAATCAATATTTATTTTTTCGTCAACCAATCATGCTCATATTTTCGTCAACTAATTAATCAACCAACAGATAATTTCATGCTTTTGCAAGCCAGTCAATGTTTTGAACACAATTTTTTCGATGTTTGTGCTAGGGTAAGGACGAGCAATTTCGCTCAACATTGGTCATTACCAAATCATACAGACAGGCACCTTCAATTCAACTAATAACATATATTTAAGCTCATAATTCTGGTGTGAAAATGATTAAAGAAATAAGAGAAAAGGAATAGCAAGGAAATTATTTTATATTTTTGTCAACCAACCTATATCTGTAATTTCGTAAACCAATTAAATAAATATTTTCGTCAACCGATCCAAATTTTAAGTTTTCGTCAACCAATTCATATTTGTATTTTGTCAACCAATCAATATTCATATTTTCGTCAACAAATGAAAATTTATATTTTAGTCAACCAATAAATTTTCATATTCTTGTCAACAAACTCGCATTTACATTTCCGTCAAATGATCCATACTAGTATTTTCGTAAACCAATTACATTTACATTTTCGTCAACCAATTAAAATGTACATTCCGTCAAACAATCTATATTCATATTTTCTTCAACCAATCCATATTTATATTTTTCTTCAACCATTTCATTTTGGTAAAGCAATCCATATTTTGAGTCAACTAATCAATGTCAATATCTTGGTCAACTCACAGAGAAAGTACGTGAAATCCCATATGGTCTAGTGGTTAGGATCCGGCGCTCTCACCGCCGTGGCCCGGGTTCGATTCCCGGTGTGGGAACACAAATCTTTTCTATTTTTGTCTCAAGTCATTATTTGGGATTTTGGACGGGAGATGAACATGTTTGGTTGAGAAATTTTGCTTACCACTGATCATTAACAAATCATATGTCATTCAGCTTTAATTCATCTAATAACTGATATTTTTGCTTATAAATCTGGTGTGAAAATTCATTAGAGAAATAGGAGAAATGGAATAGCAAGGAAATAATGTTATATTATCGTCAATCGGCTTATATGTGTATTTTCGTTAACCAATTAAAAATATATTCTCGTCAATCGACCCATATTTCTATTTTTGTCAACGAATCCATATTTATATTTTCGTCAACCAGTTCAAAATTGATATTTTCGTCAACCAATATATTTTAATATTTTGTCAACAAACTCGCATTTCCATTTTCGACAACCGACCTATATTGATATATTTTCGTCAACCAATCCATATTCATATAATCGTCAATCAATATTTATTTTTTCGTCAACCAATCATGCTCATATTTTCGTCAACTAATTAATCAACCAACAGATAATTTCATGCTTTTGCAAGCCAGTCAATGTTTTGAACACAATTTTTTCGATGTTTGTGCTAGGGTAAGGACGAGCAATTTCGCTCAACATTGGTCATTACCAAATCATACAGACAGGCACCTTCAATTCAACTAATAACATATATTTAAGCTCATAATTCTGGTGTGAAAATGATTAAAGAAATAAGAGAAAAGGAATAGCAAGGAAATTATTTTATATTTTTGTCAACCAACCTATATCTGTAATTTCGTAAACCAATTAAATAAATATTTTCGTCAACCGATCCAAATTTTAAGTTTTCGTCAACCAATTCATATTTGTATTTTGTCAACCAATCAATATTCATATTTTCGTCAACAAATGAAAATTTATATTTTAGTCAACCAATAAATTTTCATATTCTTGTCAACAAACTCGCATTTACATTTCCGTCAAATGATCCATACTAGTATTTTCGTAAACCAATTACATTTACATTTTCGTCAACCAATTAAAATGTACATTCCGTCAAACAATCTATATTCATATTTTCTTCAACCAATCCATATTTATATTTTTCTTCAACCATTTCATTTTTTGAGTCAACTAATCAATGTCAATATCTTGGTCAACTCACAGAGAAAGTACGTGAAATCCCATATGGTCTAGTGGTTAGGATCCGGCGCTCTCACCGCCGTGGCCCGGGTTCGATTCCCGGTGTGGGAACACAAATCTTTTCTATTTTTGTCTCAAGTCATTATTTGGGATTTTGGACGGGAGATGAACATGTTTGGTTGAGAAATTTTGCTTACCACTGATCATTAACAAATCATATGTCATTCACCTTCAATTTAACTAATAACTGATATTTTTGCTTATAAATCTGGTGTGAAAATTCATTAGAGAGATAGGAGAAATGGAATAGCAAGGAAATAATGTTATATTATCGTCAATCGGCTTATATGTGTATTTTCGTTAACCAATTAAAAATATATTCTCGTCAATCGACCCATATTTCTATTTTTGTCAACGAATCCATATTTATATTTTCGTCAACCAGTTCAAAATTGATATTTTCGTCAACCAATATATTTTAATATTTTGTCAACAAACTCGCATTTCCATTTTCGACAACCGACCTATATTGATATATTTTCGTCAACCAATCCATATTCATATAATCGTCAATCAATATTTATTTTTTCGTCAACCAATCATGCTCATATTTTCGTCAACTAATTAATCAACCAACAGATAATTTCATGCTTTTGCAAGCCAGTCAATGTTTTGAACACAATTTTTTCGATGTTTGTGCTAGGGTAAGGACGAGCAATTTCGCTCAACATTGGTCATTACCAAATCATACAGACAGGCACCTTCAATTCAACTAATAACATATATTTAAGCTCATAATTCTGGTGTGAAAATGATTAAAGAAATAAGAGAAAAGGAATAGCAAGGAAATTATTTTATATTTTTGTCAACCAACCTATATCTGTAATTTCGTAAACCAATTAAATAAATATTTTCGTCAACCGATCCAAATTTTAAGTTTTCGTCAGCCAATAAATTATCATATTTTTGTCAACCAACTCGTATTTACATTTTCGTCAACCGGTCCATATATACATATTCATCAACCAATCTATATTCTTATTTTCTTCAACAATCCATATTTATATTTTACGTTAACCATTTCATATTTACATATTCGTGAAGCAATCTACATTCATATTTTGGGCAACTAATCAATGTCAATATCTTGGTCAACTCGCAGAGGCAGTACGTGAAATCCCATATGGTCTAGTGGTTAGGATCCGGCGCTCTCACCGCCGTGGCCCGGGTTCGATTCCCGGTGTGGGAACACAATCATTTTCAGATTTTTTTGTCACATGGTAAGGTTCAGTGTTATTTATGTTTGGGACGGGGGGGGGGGGGGGGGTTAAAGCATTTTGTGTTCATATTCATATTTTAGTCACTCAATCCATATTCGTATTTTCCTCAACCAATCTATGTTTTATTTTCGTCAACCAATTCATATTCGTATTTTCGTCAACCAATCAATATTTATATTTTCGTCAACGAATCCATTTTTGTATTTTGTCAACCAATCAATATTCATATTTTCGTCAATATTTGAAAATTTATATTTTCGTCAACCAATAAATTTTCATATTCTTGTCAACCAACTCGCATTTACATTTCCGTCAAATGGTCCATACTAGTATTTTCGTAAACCAATTACATTTACATTTTCGTCCCATTAAAATTTACATTCCGTCAAACAATCTATATTCATATTTTCTTCAACCAATCCATATTTATATTTTTCTTCAACCATTTCATTTTGGTAAAGCAATCCATATTTTGAGTCAACTAATCAATGTCAATATGTTGGTCAACTCACAGAGGAAGTACGTGAAATCCCATATGGTCTAGTGGTTAGGATCCGGCGCTCTCACCGCCGTGGCCCGGGTTCGATTCCCGGTGTGGGAACACAAATCTTTTCTATTTTTGTCTCAAGTCATTATTTGGGTTTTTGGACGGGAGATGAACATGTTTGGGTGAGGAATTTTGCTCACCACTGATCATTAACAAATCATATGTCATTCAGCTTCAATTCATCTAATAACTGATATTTTTGCTTATAAATCTGGTGTGAAAATTCATTAGAGAAATAGGAGAAACGGAATAGCAAGGAAATAATGTTATATTATCGTCAATCGGCTTATATGTGTATTTTCGTTAACCAATTAAAAATATATTTTCGTAAATCGACCCATATTTCTATTTTCGTCAACGAATCCAAAATTATTTTTTTCGTCAACCAATATATTTTAATATTTTGTCAACAAACTCGCATTTCCATTTTCGACAACCGACCTATATTGATATTTTCGTCAACCAATCTTTATTCATATTTTCTTTAATCAATCCATATTTATATGGTGGGGGTGGGGGGTTAACTCGTTTTGTGTTCATATTCATATTTTCGTCACTCAATTCATATTCGTATTTTCTTCAACCAATCGAAATTTATATCTTCGTCAACCAATCTATATTTATATTTTCGTCAAGCAATCAATATTCATATTTTCGTCAACCAATCCATATTGATATTTTCGTCAACCAATCCATATATGTATTTTCGTCATCAAATCCATATATATATATATTCGTCAACAATCCGATATTTATATTTTCGTCAAACAATGCTATTTTGTCAACAAATTAATCAACCAACAGATAATTTCATGCTTTTGCAAGCCAGTCAATGTTTTGAACACAATTTTTTGGATGTTTGTGCTAGGGTAAGGACGAGCAATTTCGCTCAACATTGGTCATTACCAAATCATACAGACAGGCACCTTCAATTCAACTAATAACATATATTTAACCTCATAATTCTGGTGTGAAAATGATTAAAGAAATAAGAGAAAAGGAATAGCAAGGAAATTATTTTATATTTTTGTCAACCAACCTATATTTGTAATTTCGTAAACCAATTAAATAAATATTTTCGTCAACCGATCCAAATTTTAAGTTTTCGTCAACCAATAAATTATCATATTTTTGTCAACCAACTCGTATTTACATTTTCGTCAACCGGTCCATATATACATATTCATCAACCAATCTATATTCTTATTTTCTTCAACAATCCATATTTATATTTTACGTTAACCATTTCATATTTACATATTCTTGAAGCAATCTACATTCATATTTTGGGCAACTAATCAATGTCAATATCTTGGTCAACTCGCAGAGGAAGTACGTGAAATCCCATATGGTCTAGTGGTTAGGATCCGGCGCTCTCACCGCCGTGGCCCGGGTTCGATTCCCGGTGTGGGAACACAATCATTTTCAGATTTTTTTGTCCCATGGTAAGGTTCAGTGTTATTAATGTTTGGGACGGGGGGGGGGGGTTAAAGCATTTTGTGTTCATATTCATATTTTAGTCACTCAATCCATATTCGTATTTTCCTCAATCAATCTATGTTTTATTTTCGTCAACCAATTCATATTCGTATTTTCGTCAACCAATCAATGTTTATATTTTCGTCAACGAATTCATATTTGTATTTTGTCAACCAATCAATATTCATATTTTCGTCAACAAATGAAAATTTATATTTTCGCCAACCAATAAATTTTCATATTCTTGTCAACAAACTCGCATTTACATTTCCGTCAAATGATCCATACTAGTATTTTCGTAAACCAATTACATTTACATTTTCGTCAACCAATTAAAATTTACATTCCGTCAAACAATCTATATTCATATTTTCTTCAACCAATCCATATTTATATTTTTCTTCAACCATTTCATTTTGGTAAAGCAATCCATATTTTGAGTCAACTAATCAATGTCAATATGTTGGTCAACTCACAGAGGAAGTACGTGAAATCCCATATGGTCTAGTGGTTAGGATCCGGCGCTCTCACCGCCGTGGCCCGGGTTCGATTCCCGGTGTGGGAACACAAATCTTTTCTATTTTTGTCTCAAGTCATTATTTGGGATTTTGGACGGGAGATGAACATGTTTGGGTGAGAAATTTTGCTTACCACTGATCATTAACAAATCATATGTCATTCACCTTCAATTTAACTAATAACTGATATTTTTGCTTATAAATCTGGTGTGAAAATTCATTAGAGAAATAGGAGAAATGGAATAGGAAGGAAATAATGTTATATTATCGTCAATCGGCTTATATGTGTATTTTCGTTAACCAATTAAAAATATATTCTCGTCAATCGACCCATATTTATATTTTTGTCAACGAATCCATATTTATATTTTCGTCAACCAGTTCAAAATTAATATTTTCGTCAACCAATATATTTTAATATTTTGTCAACAAACTCGCATTTCCATTTTCGACAACCGACCTATATTGATATATTTTCGTCAACCAATCTATATTCATATTTTCTTTAACCAACAATTCATATTTTGGACAACCAACCATTGTCAATATCTTGGTCAACTCGCAACATATAGATGTGCGAATCCCATATGGTCTAGTGGTTAGGATCTGGCGCTCTCACCGCCGTGGCCCGGGTGCGATTCCCGGTGTGGGAACACAATCATATTTTTTTTTGTCCCAGGGTAAGGTTGAGTGTTGTTCATATTTGTGACAGAGGAGAGGGGGGGGGGGGGGGTTAACGCGTTTTGTGTTCATATTCATATTTTTGTTTGTTGCCGAATATATTCGTATTTTCGCCAACCAATGAATGTTTATATTTTCGTCAACCAATCATGCTCACATTTTCGTCAACTAATTAATCAACCAATGAATACTTTCATACATTCGTAAGCCAGTCAATGTTTTGTCAAAATGGAATAGCAAGGAAATCATTTTAATTTTTCGTCAATTAACCTATATTATTTTCGCCAACCGATTAAAATTTATGTTTTCGTCAACCAATCTATATTTAGATTTTATTCAACCAATCTATATTCATAGTTTCGGCAACCAATCCATATTTATATTTTCTTTAACCAATCAAAAATTTATATTCTCGTCCACCAATATATTTTCATATTTTTGTCATCCAACTCGCATCTATATTTTCGTCAACCAATCCATATTATTTATATTTTTCGTCAACCAATCTATATTCATATTTTCGGGAATGAATCCATATTTATATTTTCGTCAACAGCAAATATTCATATTCTTCGTAAAACAATAAACATCTAGAAAGAATATTTTCCTAAACTAAACAATGTCTATACTTACGTTAACCAATTGCTATGTATATTTTGTTAATTAATCATTGTTCATTAGTGTTCTTTATTTACAGTATTTAGTAAAGCAAATTTTTTGTAGAGAAATAATAATTGCTTTCATGCTGATATAACCTTCAGTATCCTGAAGCAAACACTTTCACTTAAATGATGGTTTTCTTATTCGGATTTTCACCGTTTTTAGGGTAGTTTGAGCTTTCGAGACATTATACAATCCGGGGAGGTGTGTCGAAGAACGTGCTGATTGCTATCATTATGGTGACGAATTCCGTCAGATTATAATGCGCTTCAAGGAATCAAGAGCACAACCGGGGAGTGTTTCATCAACATTTTTGTCCGACAAGTTGTCAGATCTGACATCTTTCCTTGATTCTGATTGGCTGAGAGACACTGTTACTATGGTAACTGTCGGATAAAACAGGACTTGTAGGATAAAACTTCTGACAAGTCCTTTCATGAAACGCTCCCCCGATCTCTTCTTGGTAAAATGAGCATACAATCACAAAATGTATACGTGAACTCCCATATGGTCTAGTGGTTAGGATCCGGCGCTCTCACCGCCGTGGCCCGGGTTCGATTCCCGGTGTGGGAACACAGTTCTTTTCGATGTTTGTGCCAGGGTAAGGACGAGTGATTGTTTGAGGGGGTGAAAGCGTTAGGTTTGAGCATGGACCTACAAAGGTCCAATTTCGCACAACATTGGTGGATAATACCTCGGTCACATTTGCTCTACGGCGGCCGTACGGCAAGTCGAAAACAGCCGTTTTAACATTTTTTGTACCAGCTACATATATGGTGATTTGAAAATGAATAAAACGGTTTTTTCGACTCACCGTACGGCCACCGTAGAGTAAATGTGACCGAGGTATAACTTGTCATACAGGCATCACCTCCAGTTCAGCTAGTAACTGAAACTTTTTATGGTTGCTATTCTTTCATAAAAATACATTTGAGCAACTAAGGGAAGTCTATCTTAAATCTTTGTGCTGGAAGGACAAGAACTTGAAAAGAATGGAGTACAGAACAGACGTATATGCGAGCAGCGGCTCTATTGTTATGGGGGGGGGGGGGTGATCCATGATAGAGATTATCTCTTATTCATAAAATTTACTTATAAAAGGGGGCCTTCACCCTACAAGCTCTGCTTTTTAGTTGGTCTCCTTCCCTTTCGATTTCATGGTATTATTGTATTATAAAAAAATGATTTAAATGTTATATTTTATAAATGTGTATATTGAACTATCATTGTAAATGTAAAAAGATTGAAAGAGAAAATAAATGAATTGAATTGAATTGAATTGAATCTCCTATAATCGTGTCACACCCACTTGACTATGGTGACGTCATGTATCTACACCCCCTGGTCTTGCCATCTGGTAACCATGGTAACAAGGATTCAAAACCATTCCAATTCACGAGATCACTAGGCATCCACGTCCATCGGAAAGGACCGAAAGCAGTAGGTCCTCTGGTTTCACGGAAATACAAGTATTTTATGACTTGTTACCACACATTAACCCGCCCTCATCAAAGAGTGACGTCACACGACTGTCACCATGGAAACTTTTCACGGTAAACACTCTTTTCAGTCGTTTAGGTAACCAATGTGCGTTGACAACGTTTCCCGAGAAAGACTGTCCTCGGCAACCCATCGATTAAAGCTTGCTCGAGGATTTCCTACATATAATAACCAATGAATATTGGTCAAAGAGGGTCATTTAACGAGTACGAGCTAGATTTCCTATTTGTAACCACCAGTGGCTCTGTGCTCGAACAATCGACCAAAATGCCAGCATTGTGGTACTTCCCTGTATATATACTTTCCATGTCAAATGATGGCGAAAATATATAAATACCATAGGGGCAGCATTTTGACCACGGGGACAATTTTAGACTTGATATCGACCGATTGGTGAACTAAACAGACAGAAAACTGTCGGATTATATATGGGTAGTTAATCACGGGACCACACATAACACACCTGAGACTTATGCCAAACAAAGGATCCGAAAGTCCAATTTAAGGATCATCAGCGGCCAACCGAGACGAAGATTATCGAAAAGGCACCTATCATTACCTGTCCGTGTAAGGCGGAGTCCGCAACCTCAAATTTTGGAGCTAAAGAAAACTTGTTTCCTGGATGTCTTCATCTCCAGTAAAAAAAAGGTGTGTCATTTTAACCAGTACATAAAATAGAATTATGCGTACGCTTTTTATTGCTATGTCGGGCAAAATGAATAAATGAATGAATAAAGAAATTAATGAATAAATAAGTTAAAAATTTTTAATCAATATAATAATAATAATAAAAACAATAATTAATTAATGATTTAATGAATTGAATGAAATAGCTATTAATCAAACTTTTCTTTACTTTCGAAAGTTTGCCTATAATTAACCAAACGTGTTTATAATATTTCATGCGGACTACCAGATATACAATTATTCATCCTAATTAAAAATAGTATTTGCTTCCGCATGGAACAAACCCAAATCATTGTTGAGAAATTTCATCTAGTCATAGTAAAGTATTAGTGAGTGTATGATAGATGAAATTGATTGTACAATACTTCAAACATTTTCAAACTCAAATACACACATAATTTTTATCCAGTCCCCCAAATCAGCATTTGTTGGTATGGACATTATAATTGAAAGTGATGAAAAGATACACTACTATACGCATTGAAAACCCCGATCATTGTCCCATCCCCGACCCCGTATATTCATGGTAATCGACCCCCCCCCCCACAACCATCACCACAATTGATCAATGTCATCCTAATTATTAGCTCCCCATCAGCAACACGTTCCCTGATCGCTCTCACGCCTTTTCTTATCCCCAGACCCAGTAGGTGTCACTTGCACTTTTTTGCCCCCCTTTCAGCCCATTTATTACCCCTCTTCCCCCTGAATATAGAGCACGCATAATACTCCATGTCATTTTCACCCCATTCAAATTTTAACAAGGAAACCCCTTCAAGTTCCATCCGTCGATAGACAATCTTCGTTTCATCAAAAGATCGTCGGACGACGAGTCAAGACTCAAGAGCTTTTACAGATGAGCCCGAGATAACTCTTCCACTTTATAAGTCGATCGAAAAGGGTTCATTATCTCGCCAAATTTGCTGATGGGCGGTCGCTTGTTATATGCAGCTTTGGGTTCGAACACAAGACCGAATCGCTCTTCGATTTTTGTTCGTCTCTATTTATACACCTCTTACCGCAGAAGCGGACAATGAGTTATTTGAAATAGAGGAGTGCCACAGCCTCATCCCTGAGCTTTCACTGTCTTGTCCAAAAGTCGGGTATTAAAACCCCGAGAGGGACAAAGCGTAATGATAATAAGGTCCCTTTGATAGACTGCCATTCAATTGACCGTTCCTCAAACATACGATTGAAGTAAAAGTAATCTTCATTCCGTTACATCAGACAGAAGAATAGCTGGGAATAGTTGGTCTTTTATTCTTTGAAAATGAGATTAATAGAAATAATGTAAGGTTGACGAATCCCCCTTTCTGTCGGCATACCCGATCGATCCCTGAACGGTCTATCCGTTACTGAATCAGTTCTTTCCCATTTTCGCTTCAAGATAGCAAGACAAACTGAACACCATTTCTCGTTCTTTCTTCCCTAATCAGAAGTGATAATAACTCATGTTTGGTGTTCCGGAAAGACCAATATTGAATTTGTCTCTCTCTCGTTTGTACCTCGCGGAAACGACGGTTCCTAATTGTACTGATAGGTTTGTGGAGTGAAATAAAATGATAGAGTTTAGTTAGGTTTAGAGAGAGAGATAGATATAGAGATAGAAGTAGAAGAAGAAAAAGAAGAGAGAGAGAGAGAGAGAGAAAGAGGGGGCATAAAAAAGCTGATATTTGTGTTTTTCTTGCTCGGTCGCTACGCACCCTCTCATGAATGTAACATAGGTCGATTTATCATTGAGAAGGCGAGTTTTCAGCCCGTCAGTGCTATTTACCCAATAATGGAATACTGATTATGATTTAAATGCCAAGTTTCACAGTTGAAAGTGACAAATTCTCTTGCTCGGTCGCTACTCTCCCTTGCAATGCCAAAGTGTAAATTTGAAATAAAAAAATGTCTTGCGTCTGCTATTCCTGTTGATTTTGTTTTGGGTTTTTCTGAAAAACACCAGCTCAAAATAAACTGAATAGAGACAACATTATCAGAACTGAAGGTTTGATTTGGAAGATAATAGAAGTGAATACTAGTAATACGAATTGTACATCTCCTTCATAATTATTTTGTATCTAGGTTCGAATACTATGAACGGAAAGTGAAATCTGAGTGACAACATTACTAGGGCGTGTTTCATTTAGGACTTAAAGGGGGAATTCTACCCTGACGAAAAGGTGGTTTTGATAAAGGCAGAAAAATGAGAAAAATATTGGTGAAGAATATTGATGAAAAAGAGTCTAAAGGGTCCGTTAGACTTAGAGAAAAAACGGAGTTGCGAATCTATAAAGTTTTTAGTTTGTGAAGTCATAGACCAGCGGGCTCATCCATAAATATTATATAGATTCCAAAAATATGATTTTTAATAACAAAAAGTGATTTTTATTTGTGGGGTTGTATCATTAATATCCTCAGATATATTTCTATAAGAAACATATTTTCATTCATCACGTTCCATTGAACAAAATGGTATTGACAGAATTTATATGACATAATCTATGGCAAGCTGTTCGATTATGACGTCACAAACTAACAACTGTAATATTCATGTCATTCTTATTCTTCGATAGATTATCATCAAAACTTCACCAATCTGCTTTTTATCTAAACCAACTTATCGCCAGGACGAACTTACCCCTTTAAACAGTCTTAATACTCAAACGAATCATCGATGAATAATCTAGATTCCGATCATTTCATATTGCACTTTCTCTTTGTAGATTATTATAAGAAAGTGTGCAAATTACTGGGAAATATTTTCTTGGAAATGATGACAAATTCATTTCTGTGTAGGTGGGCGGTTGCCTATCTTGGAAGTTTGAGCGAAGTGCTAAGGCGCCATCTACGTCATAAAACACTACAGTCTAGTTCCGTGCGCCACTCCTCTCAATAATCGAACCCCGAATAAGATGATTTGCGTGATGACACGAAGTGCTCATTTGAGTTAAATTGTCACTCAAAAGGGTACTTTACTAATAATAAACCACTGCTCGAGTTCATGCCGTGTAGCTACCCAATTCTTTGACTCAATATCTGTTTGGTTTCTTCTTTTTTTAAATTTGAGTTGATACATTTTAGTTGGTGAAGGAGGTGGGGGTGATGCATTCTTTTCTTCCATATTGGATACATAGATCCATTATTTTAGTTGGTCATCAGTATATATTAGAATATTCTCATCATGATTATTGACGAGCACACAAACCCCCTCACCAAACAGTCGGAAGGGGGGGGGAGTTCGACACATCTTTTCCATGCAAAACATTATTTGCGGGGATCAATAAACCCAGTCGTTGAAAAAAAAATTGTTCTCATGATAATAATTTCTATTGTGAGATAGTGGCTGGGAGGTGAAGTAAGAAGGAAGAAAGGGGGGGGGGGGGGTCATATGTCAATTCTTCATATTGTTATTATTCACAAGATCATTCAAATGATAATGTTCATGACACACACACACACACAAACCGAACCCAACAGAAGCCCATTTAATTCCAGGGTTTATTTTTAAACAGGAAGAACACGTGATCGGTATTGCAATCATTTCGCAATCTCACTAGCAACAACCACGTTACTCAAAATGGTGCAATATTCGGCGATTTTACACAATCCGCATGGCACACAAGTGCAATATAATTGTATTTCAGACAAGATTGAATGTCGGTGGTAGACTATACCACGGAGGATATTATTTACACGATATTCTATGATCTATAACGTTATATACACCCTGGCAAAGGAGATACAGAAATAAGTCTTGTGCTATTATTATATTTATACCCCAGATGGTAAATTAACAAATGTTTTTGTAAAATATGATATTCACGTTTTTATTGTAAATCATCAATAATCACAATTATTTACAAACGATTGACATGATAATAGTTAAGAATAAAAAGGAAGAGCATTATGTATAAAACGTCATTGTAATTTATTAATGTTCATTTTGTGTAGAATTTTGTTTGTTTGTTTTGTATACTATTCAGTGAGTGTAAAGGTACCGTGGCCGAGTGGTCTGAGGCACCGACTACAGACATTTGAAAGTCCGGGGTTCGAGCTACGGCACCTATGCCAGTGAGCAAGGCGTTTGATCCACACAATATGTCCATGGACCCTACGTCACACATGATTGTGTGTGAGGTGATGCATGCAAGGATGGGGGTGGGGAGGAAAAGCGAAAAAAAAAGTTCAAAATTTTAGGACTTTGCGCGCAAAGTGCGCCGAAAAAATAACAAGTTTGTATGTACTTCAATAATATTTTTCTGTCAAATTTTATGGTTTTGTAGTGCTTTCCAATTCTTTTATAAACATAGGCCTATACAGTATTTTCAATAACTAAAAGTTTTCAAAATTATTAGGGGGGGGGGGGGCAAATCGATATGCTCCCCTAATACTTTCATCCCCCAGGATCTACGCCTCTGGAAGATATTTAGGCTATAATTTTTTTTATGACATTAATGAAACAATTGAACTGAATTGAATTGACTCGAATTGGAAATGTATACTTTGGTAAAGTTTTTATTTTGCGTGTAAACGGATATGTGCCTGGATTCAAAATACACATTGGTCGCATGTAGAAAGACAAGGTAGATAACCGGTGAGCTCAATTCGTCAGGGGGTCTGTAACACGAAGCTTAGTAATCAATCGCACATTTCTCCCCGATCGATTGCACTGACTACAATGTACAATCAATAATTGTTAAAATGAAGAGTGCGATTAATCGTTACCTCTGTGTTACGGGGCCCCCTGAACATGAGTTTGATACGAAGTAAAGGCCACGGTGACTCATTCTGTGTAAAGACAGGTAGCGGCGGGGGAAAGTAGATAGTGAGTGTGAAGTGTATAATATCGTGTGTGTGTGTGTGTTAGAGAGTGACACATTATTCATTCATGAATCGAACATGAATACGCCATGTACATCCATCCCAACATGTCCTTATTTAGCAAGCCTGTGATGTGACGACATGTAGTCTTTTCTCCTGTCAGTATGGCCGCGTTCGTGCTTGAATAATAGCCTACGGTACTTGGGTGACACCAGTGAGTTGTTACCCTTGGTGTCACACATTAATCCCTTAAAATAATGACAACATGGGGAGGTCGAATTAGCGTGCTTCTTGCTCTTTTGATAAAAAAATAGCGAAATATGATATAATTTTCCGAATTATATAATAATAATAATACGTTACATTTATGTAGCGCTTAATACAATGTTTCTAAGCGATGCATAATATTACCCCATGGCTACCCTGATCGGGCGCTGTCGAGAGCATTCAAGGAATTTCGGGTACCTATTTACTACACCCCTGGGGCCCGTTGCAGAAAGAGTTGCGTTTAAACGCAAGTCAAAAAATCAATTGCAAGTCCAAAATGCGCGCTGTTGATTGGTTGAAAATAAAGTTGCGCATGATTTTTAGAGTTGCGTTTGATTTGGCAAATGTGGATAAACGCCTGACTTGCCAAAGTACGCGAGTGACATAATGTTGGGATTCGAATCCCAAACCTTGCGGTTCAAAGTCCGGAGTTATCCACTGAGCCACATCACCTCTACATCACGTCAACGTCTATCATCAAAATCAGATTCTCATTTTGAAACGGTCAAAATCATTGCTAGTCCCGGTTGCCCCATACGCGAAAATTTATGCCATTATGTTACACTTGTTACGCCATTTGCCTTCATAATTCAGGATATTTTATTCAACGGAGCTCCCGACCGCGATCGAAGTGGTGAAACATAGTGGTAAAGAATGAAGAGAAATGCCACTTGCCACCTCTGTAAAGTAGAGGAAAATTTCCCGCCAAAAAAAAGAGTCGTCTGCACACCGCAGACTATGCCAATGCACATACCACAGTGCTCGATAGCCACACCTGAAACCGATACCGCGACTGTCGGCTGACGAAAGAAAAAAGCGCGGGAAAAAATATATCATCGCAATTTGGATGCCGTGATTTCACGGGCTCAGGGTATAATGAGCTGGATCTTTCTCGTCACTTGTCACTTTCGAGTCATTCATTAATAAGGATGCTACGTTTCCCTTTCTCACTCCTTCTCTCCCCATCAGCGTCGGTCTTTTTTCTATTTTCATTTAAGTTAGTCAATATCTATTAATACTTATGGGACACAGTTTATGTGGAGAGTCACAATCTCTAATTACTTAAAAACACAAACACAAACGATGAAAAAGACAAACATAATCCATGCTGTAAGTGAAACATTTAGATACTTTTAAAAATCCTATTAGGGGCCAAATAAATGTCGTTCCAAGCAAAACCGCTATTTACCAGAAAGCATTAGCATAATTATTTATTTCCACTAGATTATAATGATTATAAGTGGCTGTTTTCTGGTGGGGTTTATTTTTTATTTTTATTTTCATTTTTTGATACGGAGGTTTCATCCTTTACCATGCAGTGGCCCATTTCACGAAGAACTCATACAAAATTTATCATCTGGCAAAATGTTAAACTGTCAATGGTTGATGTGTTTCAACAGTACTTTAATGATTCCGCCACTTTGCATGCCTATTCATAATGTACTTATATAGTTAGGGTCCTATCCGAGGGACTTTATAATCGATAAAACATCAAATTGGTTGAAATTTCGTTGAACCTCAAGAGGCAATGGTGCTGGGACAAAGAAAATACAGAATTATATCAATAATAAATAAATATTGAAAAAGTATATATTTTGTTGATATTTGGCCACATTGGTGCCAGCCTGCATCGCAAAACGAACACTTCCAAAAAATGACGGCAATAATTTTCAAACTCTCCCCCCTCCATCGACGACAGCTGATGTTATATAGTCTTCTTATAACTAAACCCAGAATTTCAAAAGAATTTTTATTATTGAGTGAAAACCATAGATTTCTCATAAATATCTACAAATATCATATCTCGGAGATATTTTGATAAAAATATTGAAATAGTTCTCGATTGTGTGTTATTTCTTGACAGATATTTAATATGTTGGTCATGGTATTCCCGTCTTATGACATAAACGGGTCTGAATTTTAAAGGCTAGGGAACAGCTGATCGGGAAGTTGCGGCTGAATGCGCGCGCCGAATCATCGCATGAGTCAGAATGCGTGAGCCACCCCGGGTGAATCAAAATGTATGAATTTCTCACCAATACGAGGAAAACCAGTCACCGTTTTCACTCATTTCGTTTAGTAGTTGTAAGATTTAGCTGCACCAACGGCCATTAATAGATGCAGTGAGCTGTCTTAGGGTGAACAATGAGTGTCATCGCTTATTAAATTGTGTTGTACGATTGTAATTTTGATTTTATTTTCACCTGGCTTTGGGTAAACTGCGAGGGTAAAATATTTTGGACGGGGGGGGGGGGGGGGGTCCGGCTGCATGTGCGAGGAAAATGATGATTTATTTTAATTTGTTTATTTTTATTTTTACCTATGATAAGATAACTCAATATCATCAGATGCATTACAAATCATCATATATTATCACTCTTACAATCCCCGAATTATAAACTGCTTCAAGAAATCGTGAATTGATGGCAAAAAATTGTCTACTTGTAGTTGTATTTGCAATATGAAAGAGGAAATCCTTACAATTCAACACCGCCAAATTTATAAAGCTTTGACATTTTGATAATGATCTCGTTCCGGGATAACCTGTTAAAAAATATACAATCACTGCTTCCGTTGTACATACATCATGATTCAACATCATTGAGCAACATAAATAAGAAGAAAAATATTAAGACAAAATATAATGAATAATCCCTACAAAAAATATCACAGATATTTTACATTTAAAAGAATTGCACCTTATTATTCAGTGTGGATTATGTATCTGATATGAACATTTTTGAGTGCGTGTGAAGGAATTTTTGGTACAAAGTTGTATAAAAAAGAAAATGAAAAGGGATGTGTGATGATGGTTTATTTATTTATTATCTATTTATTAAACAATATTTTAAAAGGGTGCCCTTTCAGCAAAAGCTGGTATCAAAAGGGGCCCTAAAAGCATAAAAACAAAACATGTATATACAAGTGATACAAATATACAAAGTAAAAACATTATATTTTAGGTCCATCAATCGAATTCAGGAGCAACAACTGATTTATTGATTATTATGAAGAATAATTGAAAAATATGAAAAATGTCCAATAAAGTGCAAAGAACTAGGCCAAGAGCCCCCCCCCAAAAAAAAAAAAAATCCAACATCAAAGCAGCATACTAAATGGAGTGGTGAGTGGGTGTGAGTGCATTAGAGCTTTTACTGGCATGTGTCAATCGGGGGGGGGGGGGGTATGAGGGAAAGGGGAGGGGAATTGGTACCGAAGCTCCCCCACTCCATCACTCGATAAACTTTTTTTTTCTCTCGCAGCAGGGAAGGGGGGGGGGGGGGTGAGGTGAGTGTCCTGTAAGCGATGTTTTTCCCCTTACAGATGTGTATAAATCAAATATGATCGGAATGGTCAGGAGGGAAGGGGGGGGGGGGTGTACCCGAGGTCCCCATGCCATCACCGTCCGGGTCACTCGATAACTCTTCTTCTCACAATATGGGGTGGGGGTGAAGTGAGTAGGCCCTATACAGAAATAGGGTTTTTACAGACGTGTATCCATCAGACATGATTGCGGGGGGGGGGGAGATGTGAAGATATAGGAGAAGGGGTGGGGTGTACCTGCCCCCCCCCCCACTATTGGTCACTTATAACGCTCTCCCAGTCGTGGGGTGATTGTACAATATTTCATATTTTTAACAGACTTTTAACAATCAAATATGATTAAATGAGGGTGGGGTATGGAGGGAGGGGGGGGGGGGGGTCGCCTGTGCACAATCGGTAACTCGATAAGGTTTTCTCTCTCCGCGGCCAGACATAATACCAGAGTTCGTTGAGAGGGTAGCCAGGTTATGTACACTGAACTCTAATACTTTGTTTGAATTAGGCATCAACCTTTCAATCACCACGAGGTGTTTAAGTGGTCACTTCATCGAGCACGTAGTCACTGTACGATCGCGAGGTTGATCACGATAATACAACTTGCAAGAATACCACTCACGTTCATCCATTCTTTTCAGTGTTTTTGTTTATTTTTTTCCCCTCTAGTATCAGTATTTGCTTGTTTGAGTGATGGGGGGGGGGGGGTGCCTAATAAAAGGTACACTCTGCAAGCATGGCCATGACAGGAGGTCCCCATGTTTTTACTTGGCATAATAAATTTACACAATATTCTAAAATACAGAGATAATGCTACTAAAATAATAAGACACGCAATACACATTGATTTGACACTTTGAAATCTATTCTACATGTTTTAGGTGCACAATACCATGTGATAGTAGGCCTATGCCTATTTAACGTAAATGGAAGCTTTATTTTCACTATATTTTGTTAACTAGTTTTATTTTTTATTTTGTTACCGACTTGAACTTCAAATTGAGATGCACTAAGTATAGGTAGCAATGTAAAGATGAAGCTGAAAAAGGGGAACGCATAACTGCATAAGGGACGCACCATTAGATGCCCAGGGGGGGGGGGGGGGGGCTGGAAGTTTGGGTTGATGCAAATTTTTGTTTCCTTTCACCTTTGAGCATTTTTTTTCCTTACTCCATGGAGACAATTTTTTTGCACCTTTCCGATGTGGACCAAGTCTTTTTTTTATAACTCTGATGGTGAGTCAAGTTTTTTTGTTTGCTCATAATATAGCAAGTCAAGTTTTTTTTTTGGGGAAAACTTCCAGCCCCCCCCCCCTTGATATCTAAATGTGCGTCCCTAAGCTTCGGATCTCCACAGTATTAAAAGGGCCATGCAAAAATGTCCCAATCAATCCTCAATAAAAAAGGCCTTGTAGACTGTAGACCTGCGCGCTATACTCAAGCTTTCCACTCATATAGGAAATCAAAGTATCAATCATTATACGCGCATCGCAGATAACTTCCGATTTGCGCCCTTTGCATGTACATTCCTGTGACGTGGGACAGTAACCTTGCATTGACGAACTTGTAGAATGTGAAAGTAGTTCCAGTTAAAGCGCGCGTTTCTGCATATTTGGCGCGCCTAGATCGAGTAAAGAGTCGGTTGGTCAATCAAGAAACGACTGTGCTCCTGTTAATATTAATATAAGATATATGAATTTAAAATAAATAAATATAAAATACATTAATATAAAACATATAGATATAGAATATACAAAATACCTAATTAAAATAATATACAAATATGCCTTAATTGTGTCATGAGGGGGAAATATATCTTTAATGAATCTGAGTACAGGTACGGCGGAACGGTTTTGGACGGGGAGGGGTGACCATGTAAAGAATCACAATCAAATTGTAATTTTTATGCTTTTGTACACGGTTTTACCAAAAAAGAAAAATCCGCGGCTCTTGTATTAAGAATAATTTTGGTTCATTCTGGTTTCATGGCATAAGAGAAAATAATTAATAGTATACAAGTATTATTAGAATCCCAAATTATTCATTTCACACCATAGGCATAATATTTTTTTCGTATATTGGTAAAATGAATAGACCTTCAGAATGAAAAAAAAATGAGAGAGAAAGAAAGAAAGAGAGTGAGAGGGGGTGGGAGGAGAAAGGAGAGAGAAGTGGTGATGTCAAAACATGGGTGGGTATGAATTATCTCTATGGTGAAACTCAACAAAAAAAACACAACAAAGCTCACAACAGAAGGACGTGTAAGACCAGTAGCCGCTGCATAGACCTTAGCGCGCAAATGTATCAAATTGAACAAAACGCGCAACTTCATCCACGTGCTTCTGTGTACAGGGCGTGTACAAAGGAAAATGGGCGTGGCAATTCACACACGACTCGCAAGCGTGGGAAAAATATCAATGTAAACAAAAACATTTAAGCGACGTTGACATTGTGACCTACAGGTGAAATGGGCAAATCTGTATCTCACACCGGAATATCATTTTGTTCTAACTTTGGCAAACTGGCAACAGCATTTATAAGGTTTTCTAGTGATTAACTAAATTCTCAACAAAAATAAGATTGATGATCTTTTTCTCAGTAGTAAGCTAAATATTGACATGATCGATTTCTGCTATAAATCAAACTAGAAATAAGAAAAGAACATGAAAATATAATCTAATTGAAAAATATTCGTACGCAAATATTTGTCATTTAAATTTGTTGCTGCTGTGAAGGCAAAAACTGCATCATCAACATAATTTTACGATTATTTGTTACCAAAATGGAGGAGAAAAATCCATGCAAGTTCAGCTCATGTAGAGGTATATACTTTTTTCCAATTGCAATGGCCAACTGGGATTAAAGTGATAGGCTAACATTGATTTGACTTTAAAAAATCTGAGCTAGAAGGTCACACTTGTCACCTGCGTCTGTGATATGTTACAAAAATGAAGCCCAGAAAAAATTGCGTTCGAAAATAATTATTTAGTGCTTCAAAAATTGAAATATAAAGTGACCGAAAACACCATCTTAATTTCATCCCATACACTTATGTGTACTATTTAGGCGTCTATAAGATGCCTATTTACAAAATCGGGGTTTGCCTTGTAGTTTTAGCTTTTCATTCTCAATAATGGTTGTTTTCAGGGTCTATTAGTTCTAATACATGCACTTGTACACATGTTTCATCTTGGTTTGAGAATTTTTTAAATCGGCTGCTCACAAAGTTAAACAATACCTTTAAACTTCTTTTATTATATCAAATCATGTTCATGCCCAGCTTTCGTATCTATGTCATTGTCCCTATTGTAAATTTATTGCGATATATTTCAGTTTATTGGGATTTTCATGAATGACTTATTTACATGTGGGAAAGGAAAAAGTGTGGAGTGAAAATAATAATAACAATAATAATAATAATGATGATAATGATGATGATAATAATAATAATAATTACAACAAAAACAACAACAATAATAATAGAATAATAATAATACAAATAATAATAATAACACTATTAATAATAACAATAATAATAAGAATAATGATAATAATAATGATGATGATAACAATAATTACAACAAAAACAACAATAATAATAATGAAATAATAATAATACAAATAATAATAATAATAACACTATTAATAATAACAATAATAATAAAAATAATGATAATAATAATAAGAATAATACAAAAAATAATAATAATAATAATAATATCAATACAATAATCATAGACAAAAAATAAAAAGTACTGATATTTCTAAAAACAAAACAAGGTGGCATAATGGAATTGTAAGCGATGTGGTGCAATAATATTAAAGGGATGGTCCGGGCTGAAAGTATTTATAGCTTAATAAATAGAGTAGAATTCACTGAGCAAAATGCCGAAAATTTCATCAAAATCGGATAACAAAGTTATTGAATTTTAAAATTTAGCAATATTTTGTGAAAGCAGTCGTCATGAATATTCATTAGGTGGGCTGATGATGTCACATCCCCACTTGTTCTTTTGTATTTTATTATATGAAATTAGGTTTATTCAAAATTTGTCCTCCAAGAACTAGAAAAATTGGATTGACAACTGATACATGTATGTGCATTAGATATTTATTGCTGCAACTTATTTCATTATAAGGGAGACATTTTATTCACACAAGTATGAAATAATGAAAAAAATTATGATTTTATGTAATAACATAAGAAAACGGAAAGTGGAGATGTGACATCATCAGCCCACCTAATGAATATTCATGACGACTGTTTTCACAAAACATTCCTAAAATGTAAACTTCAATAACTTTATTATTTGTTATCCGATTTTGATGAATTGTTTTGCATTTTGCTGAGTGAATTCTACTCTATGTATTAAGATATAAATATTTTCAGCCCGGACCATCCCTTTAAGTCATAATTCATCTTCGACGGAAAATACATTTAGAAAAAAAAATAACTATGATGCGTGTTGTATATGATAATGTAATATGGATAAAACATAACAAAATTTCCAGGAAGAAGAAAACAAAATCATCTCAGCAATTTCAAGATATCTGGGACTGAAAGATCACCATACAATAATTCAATTCGGATTCTGGCCATTATCATTCACACATGTATGAGAAAATGAAAAATTATGATTTCACGCAATGTAATAACATAACAAAAAGGAAAGTGGGTATGTGACATCATCAGCCCACATGAATATTCATGACGGCGTACATAAGACTGATTTCAGTTTGACACAGTATATTGCTAATAACTTCGCTATTTGTTATCAGATTTTGATGAAGTTCTCAGCATTTTGCTCTGTGGATTTTACTCTATTTATTTAGCTATAAATATTTTCAGCCCGGAGTACCGGAGAACGATTGTCATAAAAGATAATGAGGAATTCAAAGGATTCACTCTGATTCCACGTATGACGTAACAGTCATTGAGATGCTGGCTGGGCATTTTTAAATGCCTACTTTAGTTTTGAATATAACGGGACAAGCTCTCTTGCCCTACACGCTCAGTAGAGCGTGATATGTTATATAGAATTAATCATTACGTAATAGTCAATGCCGGGTGGTACGAGAAGGTTCTGTAATGCCAACGAAAACTGAAGTCAATTCTAAGATACAAACATCTCAATCGATTTAAGGGTTGACTGTAGACTACACAGTCCTATATATAAATATTCAAATTATAATTGCTGTTTGTATGTAAATTTGACATAAGTCTATAAATATAAACATTGAGTCTGAATCAGAATTTTCATGACTTTACTCACTTGCATACAGATTGGAGGGGGGGGGGGGGCGGCTTCCCCCCCAAAAAAAAAAAGTTTCACGACCAAGAAAAGAAAAGAAAGAAAAGGGAAAGGTGAAATATTATATAATTTTTTTGAATAGCCAAAATCTATTACAAAATCAGATTTTTTGTATAATCTGCTGGTAAACAGATCATAGTCATTCGGTATCAATATGCATAATGCAAATCAACCATTAATAGTAACTATGCCTACATTTCTTCTTTCTATATTGTGGGTCCCTAATCAAGAGGATCATTATTCATGAAATATAATTAGGATCGCTGCACGGGGAAAATTTTGTTTCGAACAACAAAAAAAATTCTTGTATGGGGAGGGGGGCTCGTATTAAATATTAGCCCCCATTCTATTTCACGGGTATCAATTCTTTCAATTTTATTTTCAACAGAACAAAGTAATGTTGTCGAAATAATTACAATGAACTTATACAGACAAAATAAATTGATGCATGTACAATATATGATATTTTTATATAAGTAAAAGTAAAAAGCCTTATGAATCGTGTGAATAGCACCGGATGAATTGCCTTTTTCACATTTTGAGTAGCGACCCTTGTGCAATATCCCATTCCCATAGATTAGCTCAATGAGCTCATCCCCCCCCCCCAAAAAAAAAAAAAAAATGAAGGGCGAATGGGGCAGAATTTCGTAAAAAAACAACAAACAAATCAATGAACGCCGATCATTCAGAGTTGTTTTTATGATTTTATCACTTAAACGAATGAAAATTTTGGATCTGAAAACTTTAAATAATTGCAATTCAGGAATCATCATTCCACACATTATAATTATGTTGCTAGGCGGGGCCACTTCCGACCTGTACACATTCTTTACATAATTCGACTTGTGCATCGAACTTAGAATGTTGCATCAGGTGCTTATGAAGAAAAAGAAAAGTAGATGTACAGCGGCACTGGCGGATCCAGGGGAGGGGGGGGGGGGGGCACAGCCGGCCCGTGCCGCCCCCCCTATGAGATGCAAAATTTAAATTTGTAATGTGAAAATGCCATTATAACATAGGTGTGCCCCCTCTTTTGAAAGTGAAGACTTCAAACAAAAATTGTAATGAGAAAATGCCACTAAAACAGAGTGCCCCCTCTTTTTAAAGTCAGGACTTTTTTTGCTTATCATAATCATTTTTTTTTCGGGTACGAAATATCCTTGATTTTTTGTTAAAATCCTTTTTTTTTTGGTTGTCAATTCTTTCCTCCGAAAAAAATGTGCCCCCCCCCTTGGAAAATCCTGGAACGGCCTCTGTATAGCGGAATAATTTTGAAGACATTTGAGAAACGGAATATAAAAGACAGATCGAGAAAAGAAGAAATGCAGAAGTGAAAGTTATTGGAAGTGAGTAAAGAAAAGAAAAGCAGAAGGGGCATACTTGAAATTTTTTCGGTCTTTTACAAAAATACTATAACTTGTTAATTCATTCTGTCTCTATGCACTTTCACTATTACGTTTTATTCATCCCTACATTCAACTTCGAATATAACAGTCTCATCGCCCGCATTCCACACACACCCCCTTTACATGCACGTTCCTCCACACACGAGCACCTTTACACAAAAGTTCACGGTAGGTCCACTGGATGGAAGATAAGCCCCTCCCGTCTGCATACCTCGCATTCAAATATCTCATGCATATTCATCACCTCTGCACAAAGGACAGGCCCACGTGATATCCCGGCGCGGGCTTTTTTGTCTAAGCCCGCGACTCTCCAACGCAACGCTCTCCCAAACCCAAACAAACTCCATGCGGTAACAGCTGTAAGACCCAAACAATGGAACAAAGACTGTCGACAGAGCATTTAAATTTCCATATGATATTCTTTTTCTTTTAATAATTTTTTTGTAATAAGCAAACATTTCGAAACTTCAGTACAAAGCAAGAACACCTTTCTCACATCATGGTAACAAAAATGCAAATGATTTTTATCTTTTTATGATAAGATTTTTCTTAAAAAATTGTACATCACAACAGGATCTGCAATGTTAGTAAACATTGTAAAAACTACGTACATGTATTAAATGTACACAATAACGAATACAAGCCGACTCATAAACGCTCTTAAAAGTTAAATAAGGAAAATCCAACACATTTGGTATTAAATATCTTGTTTTAACAGTTGAATTTGTTGGATAAGAATAAGATAGTAGTTAATTACTTTATTTCCCCGATTTATAGATAATTGTGTGTATTCTTTTCTGAAATAGAAGATATTTATTATTGTGTTTTTTCTTTTATCTTGGTGAAAAGTTTGAAACTGTTTATCTTGCAAATAAACATAGGATTACTTCCGAAAACTATCATTGCAAATGGGTTGTACACACAACACAGAAATGTGAACTATATAACCACCGGTTGTCAAATGCTGGTGGTGGTTGCAATACTTAATTTGTGAAGTTCAAAAACATTTGCTACTTTTCATTGTCTTCTTATAACTAAATATATATCATGTAAATATACATTTTAACACTTATGTACAACCTTTCTTCATAGAACTCTCCAATCTTTTATCATTCTGTCATAGATAATGTCTTTCTCTTTGTCAAATAGAGTTTCTGTTAGAAATACAATATACAATCTGTCTTATATTCTTTCTTTCTCTGTTTTAAACCTTTGTAAATCTAGATGTCTCTATGTCAACACTGTTCTTTCTCAACCCATGTCCATTTATAAGCCTTTTCTCTGTATACATCCGCTCCTATATACAACATCCATAATGCTTCCTATATATATATCATACACCTTGGGTACGACTTCTAGATCAACCACCATTCAATGCGTGGAACACTTCCAATTCTGGTCTGAACTTAGTTTGCATGGTCACATAGGGATATTTCTACTTGTTAAAGGAGAAAAAAAATACACAGTATAATTTGATAACAAATCCCCACCATATAAATACATTCAGCTACTATCATCTATTCCAAAGAGTTATATTGTCTTACACATCACACAGACGATTAGTCAGGTGCTAGGCTAGGCAATCACTTTTTTTGCAAACAAGTTATAATTTTTGTACAAACTTACAAAAAGTTATCAAAAAGTGGAAGATAGATTTTGTCACAAAAGATAAAACATTTAATTTTGTAAAAAAAAAAGTTGTCCCCCTTATACAAGGGGTAGTCATATCAACTGATTTAAAAAAGGTATAAAATAAAGGCAGTGCATTTGGGGGAAAGTGGTCCAAATCCAGTATACGCTTCTAGAGGTAAAGTTCTCTCTCCTTTTAGAGTCTTTAAAGATAGTCATGTCCATGTGTTGCAGGGAACTCCGCCACGCCTAGTCACTTGGCCTCTTCTAATTGCCGCAACCGAAGCAACAGAGCATGCTGCCGCCTCTTGAGAGCAGACTTTGTCCGTAGGTGTGCTTCTTCTTCAGCGTGGAGATGGTTTACATAGTCTGTGGCTTTCTTGAGGATCACGATCTTAGCCGCACGGTCTTGCGCGAGGAGCTCGGGCACTTGATCTCGAAGCATGAAGAAGCTGGTTCGAAGGTCTTCTCGTCTCCGCCTCTCCAAGACATTGTGGTTGGCTCGGCGATCACAGTCCTCGGAATCTGACGAAGCCTGACTGCCGTGTCTGCTGCTTCCTCGACTGCTCCCCCGACTACTTCCCCTGTTGTAGGATCTCTTAGAAGACTTCGAACTCTGACCGTTACTCGTTAAGGTGTTCTCCAATACTTGTTTCACGTCTTCCATGTTCACATGTTTCGCGAGGTTCATCTTGTTCAGTTTCTTCATGCTCGGAACTTTGGTGAGGAGGGATTTGTTTGAGGAACGCTTCACAACTTTGAACATCTGGGCACCATGTTTTCTCGAATGTTTTGAATGACGTTTAATGATGATAGTTCTTGGTACATTGTGTGAAGATGGACACTTCTTCTCTACTGTCACAACGTCGATTTCTTCCTCTGTAATAGGTAGAAAGAGAAGAAAAGAAAAGAGAAAAATGATTAGAATACATATTCTCCATAATATTTCAAGAAAACGTAATTGAAGATTTCTTCGATTCAATTTCAGTATAAGTATTATATTTCTTATTGATTACCAGTTAACAAAAATTCAATCTTCATACAAACTGTCTACCTGTTCTGGGCCTCTGCGCCTTATCTCTTGTGCAGGTATTGCGCAATACTAGTACTCTACCATAGCACGCATTTTTTACACAACCATTGTTCTCTCTCGCATGGCACTGCCCATCTATCAATAGAGTTAGGGTAGTGGAAGGTCGTAAATTCACAATTTTACCAGAACCCGGAAGTAAACATTGCCATCATTACATACTATTTGCGCTGCGCATGGAGCGATCTGTGTTACTGTTAATGGTTCCATGCGCTATGCAATGGGAATTTATAGGCAGGCAGGCACACACTGCACAACACACTAAAGCTTTAACAGCATTTATTGACATAATCTACATGTAAGGCCTAATTAATTAGCATGGCTGGAGTAGATCTAGATCTTGGCAATCTTTAGATTCGGATCTAGTCTTCTTTTTTTCCCTTCCCAATCAAAGCCTTTCAGTTTCAATTCATAGACCTCTGCCGAGTGAAATATTGCTTTTTTTTCTATGCCTTTTTCAATGGTGAACTTGGGGAGTGTTTCATCTTGAACCATCTAATGAATTTTTAAAATGGAAATTTTGCTCACAGCCTCACGAGGACCCATTCCATTGGAAAGGACATTCCTTTCCTGTGATTAACAAACCAGACTGAGGAGGTCAACCGATCATCTATAGACCTAACCAATGTTTAATCTTGCCCTTTACATTGTGCAATACTTCTACTCATTTTGGCAGTATTTGACTAGACTACTACTTGTAGTTGTACTAGGCCTACCTTCAGCAAAGCTTGGCAGGGCACAGCGCCAAATTTGAGTTGGGGATTGAGTCAGCGCCAATTCGACAGATCTATTGGTAACATGGGTTGGAAAATATTTGTGACTTATCCATGCCAGCGCACCGTGATAAAATTTCCCCCATATATCTTCTGGGATTGGGGTGAATCGCAAGGCAACCGGAAGAGTTGGGCTTTGCCTGGTTTATTGCGCGCTTCCTGCCTAGTTCGAAGCCCGCGACAAACAGGATTTTTGAACAACTTTCACAACCACCAACTATTCTACTTGGTCAATAGGGTTAACAATTTATGAACATGATTACTGTACGAAGTCTGAGGTGCGTTTGAAGGAGTATGATAAGAATAAATAGTCTTAACTGTACAATCTTTTTTAAACATGTCTGAAATGTTTGCAACTTGGCAGAAGCCATAGACATAGTCTAGTAGTAGTAAGAGTAAGACCCTAACAATTTTATCACAACTAATCTAGGCCTAGGCCCTACTCTTGATAAAAAAAATTGAACTAAAAAAGTCGAAACAACAGGGTTTGAGCAACTAAATATTAAGTTACTTTCAGACAAGAGCATAGGCCCTATGATAAAGTGAAATAATTTGGTCAAAAAGATCCCTCCCCAAAAAGTACAGGTGGTTTGGTAGAGATGGCAATGAAAAAAAAAAGTGCAAGAAAAGGAAGAAAAAAATATTCACCAGAATCAGACGGCGTCGTACTCGAGAAGTCCAGTCTTGTATCACTGAGGGGGTAGGGAAACACTGAGGTGGGGTCAACACATTCACCAGATGAAAAGTCACCAGGAACTCCGGCGGCTAGGTGCCCCGTAAGTCTCCCGTTCTTGGCCGCCTTCTCTGCCTGCATCTGCCGCCGCCTCTCCTCTGCCTGAATAGCACTCCACATACAGTCTTGGATGAGAAAATTCGATTTGTGGGAACCAATGTTAATTCTGGCAGGGCTAGCGTTCCTGTGGTTCGTGTTGGGGACAACCGCGGGCTTGTGGTCGGGGCCAACAAATGTTAGACTTTGGGTCATCCACACCGGCTCGTCGTCGAGAATCTCGTTGAGCACGCGTTGAAGTTTATCAGAGTCCGCGAACAGACTGGGGGCACTGATCCCCCCGCCCCCGCCGCTGTCCTCCCCGTCGCTGCTCGGGTGGGACGGGCTCAGGGGTGGTGTGGGGAAAAAATCCATCTCCATGTCGTCGAATTTCTTCCAGATATCTTCGCTCGGCGTCGTCGAATTCGGCGATGCGGCCGATCCGTAAAACTCGACGTCCTCACTGATGAAACATTGCTTGAATGGATCAAACTCGGAGTCCACTGCCAGGGCCATTTTGATGAAGGCGATTCCGTGTTGACTGAGAAAGTGAACAAAATCTGCAGCAAAATTTGCTCGTTTATATATAAATCCAAGTATAATTCCGATTGGGTCTTGAAAAGAAATCCTGCAATGAAAAGAAAATGAAAATTACAGTTAAAAGAGAGAATACCAGGCATGAGATATGAAAAAAAAACGAAGTCAGCAATGATGTGCCGGCGTAGCAGACAACGAAACGGAGGTTATTTCTGAAAACAGCTGATCGACCGCTTTGTCCATGCACACATGCCTAACTTTATGAGCGACAGGGGTCACACACATCGCGATTTGCATCGGTAGTCATCAAAGACCCAAGTGAGTTAAAGGGTCGACTGTCGCATGAAAACCAAAGATAAAACAGTCAGAACATTGATCAACTTGATATGGAACAAAAATACTGAAGGCGAGGGCAGGTGTCATTATGTAAATATGCTAGTAGTCTACATAGAATTTGTAAATTGAAGTGTAGAAAAATGTCAGAAATATGGTCCAGATCTTGATCTAAAATAAAATGTAGATTTGAACATAACCTGATTAATGCCCACCGGTTCTGCGAAAAATCACAATAGCTACAACATGTACAAGGTCAAACAAGAACGAAGAATCTCCTTGTAAAACAGATGAGATACATTCATGACATTCAATTTCAAGCCTAAACTAGCAGAGAATTACAACAAGTATTTACAACGTACATATTCATGATAATCTGATAGTGAGACTGAGGTAACACTACAGCCTAACTGAAGGAAATTCAGGTTTACGAAAAAGTAGCAGAGTTGCACAGTCCCGTGCGTAAACGGAGAAGGAAGTAACGATTCATTCATTCTGCTAATTGCTGTTCAATAAACATGATTATAAGACCTACCCCAAAAACTTATCTCCCGACAAATGATCAAGTTACTTACGGAAAATTGTAAGAATATCCAACAACAGATGCAAATAGACGAAGTATATTTCCAAAAACCTAACGAGGTTTAGTAGTCTGCTGGTGCAACTAACTCTTGAGTCTCAGACAGAATGACCCAGACAGAAAATGTTGAAGAGCAATATACTCGCGAGGAATACTATTATCGTTCGCACAGACTCCGATTACTCACGGGGCATTATCGTACAAAGTAATACTCCGTGCATACATTGGCCTTTTAAGAACCGTATCACACATAAGAAGAGGATGTATAAATGCGCACCGGGCCGGGGGATAGCCTTACTATTTTTGCGTAGGATGAAATTGTTGCTCTTGACGTTGTACTTGCTTTTTCTCAAATTCGATCGTTTTTCAACCTGGAAATTGTTAGACGTTATGAGGATTTATGGACTATAGTATGCACTGTATTGAAAAATATGTCGAAATTAAAATGTAGCGACTTCACATGGTTTTGCTAAAATTATTGAAGAGCAAATGAATATCAGGCTGAACGAAATTTCAAAATCTTCCGTTTCTAACAACATGAGAACAACTTTGGGATTGAATATTGTGAAATGACATACACTCTTTGAATGAGAAAAAAATATATATTTATATGTAAAAAAGAAGAATAAAAGTCATTAAAACCTTCTTAATACATACAAAATTAAATCCATACTTACTTGTAAATTGTTGAAGTGATTTTATTCATTATGTAGCCTTATGGTAATAACGATTTAGTTGGATAGGCTATTTCATCATTCTTGGAATTAAATTAAAACCTGTAACAAAAAAAAACAATGATTTGGCGATTATCAATGTCATTTTTCTTGGGAGTAAATTTGTTATCATTCGGAGGTTTTTCGAATGATTATCACCCCACTTGAAAGTTTTCTCGATATTAAAAAAATGTCAGTCAAATTTAACCAATCGTCTAAATCAGTCTATGATTGTGTCTCGAAAAAACCTGATTGACCCCTTTAAGACCGCAAAGCCGATGATTACGACGAACGACCCGAACAATACGAGTGCGTCCCCCGGCCACTGTACTGCGAGACAGGTGTATCACACACCGACTCAATGATGATTATTTTCTCGTCGTAATTTTATGATTAGTTACTCGATTTTATATAAGAACGATGTTTTAAAGAATATAAAGCTCTATCAACGTTTTTTTAAGGAAAATTCTAATAAATTATACAGTAATATCGTTAAACTTTGTTTTATTCATCTCGCGTGTGAGAATACTACACTCGATCTGTGACAAGGCCGGTGGATGGGCGTGGTTTCCTAAGCCCGCGAGAAACATAACCAATGAGATAACTGACTTATTTTAAGGGGCGGAGCCGGTACCGGCATTTTGCACATTATACGCTGTACTAGCGTGAATCTCGGACCGGCTTGAATCAGCTGATCGGATAAGCTAAGATCATATAGCACTTGATAAATTTTCCCCACATTGTATTACGCATGTATTTTCAAATAAAAATGGATAGAACATTCCATTAGGCACTACATATTTTAATGGACCCCCTTAAAATGTGCATCTTTGTTTCAAGTATCATGCATTACAAGAAATTTGTTATCCGTTCCACAGTTCCACCAATGAATTGCATTGTTTTCACTATTTTTATTCTCCGGTGAGTAAGAAAAACGGATAATGTGCTGAATAATATATGTTCCGTTAAAATTAGATATACACTATTTGAACAAAATTGCCAGTAGAGCCGATATCTCAAACGCCTGAATACCAGTAATTGCGTCTACATTTCACCAATCAACGATCTTGTAGTTTGTAATTATGCCCGTAGCCTGTGTGTAGAACCGATATTCAAACCAACTGCATACCCGTGTATTGCCTCTATACTTCACCCGCAACCGGGTACTTCACATATCAACGATATTGTAGTTCGTGATTTACAATGCCCGTAGCCTGTGGAGTGCAAGCTGTGAACGCGTCATAGAGTTCGGCAAAAATCAGAGTTCACTACTTTCGCGAAATCTGTGGCTCTTTGCTTCGGTGCATTCTGTAGTCATGGTAGTATCCCGACAATGCACGTTATCATCACTGATCTCTATAATATACGCCAGTCAGTGTTTTATTTTGATAATTTTCTTTAAGGCAAATATCAAAATTTACTCATGCTAGCATTGCTAACAACACTTCCAACAACCAGTTTGGAGTAAAGGAAAAAAAAAAAAGAAAGAAAAAAAAAAAACGGTAGGCATATTTTGACCACCATGAACTTATTAATGAAGCAAAATCCCGGGCCAAATCATCTTTTCATTGAACAGGTCGTTGCTACATTTTGATTCGCTAAAAAAAAACCACATGTTAAAAATGTTGCAAATGCCCATTTTTCATGACAATTACTTGCTGGCGTCAAAATTAAACCAATCTGGGTTTAACTTTAAAATAAAATATTTTATCCTCTTTTTGCAGAGTCATGGAAACTGGAATCGCCTGAAGGGAGTGCAAAGAGGATTTAGGAAGGGAAAAAAAAACGCTCACAATTTGCGGATAATGCACTTGCTATTTATTTCGGGCTCCTGAATTGGAAAGCATCGCATTCCTAGTTCCGTTTATTGTATTACCCTGTGTGAGAGAATTGCGTATGTATACAATGAGCGACGCGGCGATTTTTTTTACCACACAGCGGGCACGATCGAACAAAAGAAAAAGGGGCTATATAGATAAAACTCTGATAAAACACTTCGCGTTATCAGCAAAGTGGGGGCATGTTACTCTTTTTCTGACGTAGCAAAAAGCACTGCTAGTATTTCGAATTACCATGTTTGATCTAGTAAAGGCCCGAGTCGTACAACAAACGCAGACGAAATTAAGGATTTGTGTACAGTAAATACACACTATACAAAGAAATTGAACAAGCGTCAGGAATTTCTGGTGGAGTTTCCGGAAAGGAGTAGTCAATCCCCGACACAAATTGTTGAAACAACTTTTGTGTATTTCGTACATGTATATAGCCTCCATGTAGGCCTAGTAATTTGTACAAAATTTGATTATCGCTAGCCTAGACAGTGTAACATATATTTCTCTTTATCCCATATTTTGTTCAATTCCACAGGCCTATTTAGGGCCTAGGCTGTATATTCATTCATTCATTAATCCATCTATCCATCCATCCAATCATTCATTCATTCATTCATTTGATTTATTTCTTATTCATTTATATTTCGTATGTATTTCGTATCTATTTGTATCCTTGTTACTAGGACAGTACTGGAACTGAATGATAATCCTAATTTGAAGACATTGAAATTTGTGAGATATTTCCTATTTTTGAGCAAGCGCCATGAGCGCCCAGCTGAGGCGGATACCGGCGCTTTACAAGAACCATCATCATCATCATCATCTTCGGGTGGTAAATGTCGTGCCTTCTGTGTTTTCACTATAAGCTTATTAGCCAATTTTAAGTATCAGGGCCTATATACTTTCGTTTTCAATATTGTTAGAATGTAGGCCTATAATATCTTAACATGGGTCGAAGAACCTCTTCCATAATTGGACTAAGCGAATATGACATCCATTTCACCGATAGCTTATACTACCCTATACCGCAATTATCATATTCATTTTTATTTCATATAAAAAACTATAAAGAAGCGGATCGGAAGCCATAAAAATATTATCAGTGTAAAGAAACACTACTCTGCTTCCTCGTCGGCATGCATTACTTAACACGGGCACAGATAAAAAAAATCGGTGTCAGGTAAACCCTTTCCTTGAATGATATAGATATACAAGCCAGTAATAATTACATATTGTTAGTTAAAGATTAATTAGAGAGAGGAAGCGAGAGACACACACACACACACACACACACAGATAGAAGGGGAGGGGTAGAAAGAGAGTGGGGGAAAGAGAGGAGTGGGTGTGGGGAGACTACTATTCATTCCTCTCAGCGGTCTCACCTTTCAAATCAAATCGCATCAAGAACATTCAAAATCCGCAGAAAGAAGCCTTCGCAGCGTCCTGTACTGCGCTGTACAGGGTGCGAGCAACGGTATCTCGGCGGTCTGCGTTGGTTTTATAATTTGGTTAAAAACCGGAAATTCAATGATCACTTTCCCATTGACAGGCCAGCGTCCCAGGGCAGCGTGGAAATGAGTGATCCGTTTATGAGTATACAGCGGTGGACATAGGGTAATTTATGGTTGCGGTCAGTTTGACCATAAGTGTAAAACCACTCATTCATTAGGAACTTGTTACGATTGTTTTAAGATGATTAAAGGTGCACGGGGTAAAAAAAGAAGAAAGAAACTGTTTACAATTCTAAACACGTCAATTGTGAAAGCCCGTCTCTCGACGACTACTGTTCAAACTTTTAATCAATAATTGTTAAAACAACTTTTTTTTAGATAGTTTCTATGTTGGAGTGAAAGGCTTAAACAACATGCGTTACATTTTAATCAGCATTTTTACAGTCTATATTCGTGTAGGACTAGGACTATACAATGCTTCACAGAAAGAATATGGAATTGGAAACCGACTTGTTTGAGGGGGTGAACGACCGATCCTAAAACTATCCTTATATGTTTTTTCCCTTCACTTTTCTCCTCCGTCTGTTCTCCCCCCCCCCACCACCTGAAAAATCATGGGTGAGTGGCCAGGGAGGGGGGGGGGGGGGGCACGGTCATCTGCCCCTTGTGGTGCCGTCCCTGACCGCTGTCATTCAACATTGTCAGCACCCCCCCCCCCCCACCGAGTTCCATCAGGAAAAACCAGGGAGTTCTACTCCCAAATCCCTTGTTAAACACTTGCCAAAATATATTACCAAGTTATTACATAGATTCCAGGGGGCCCGTTTCATACAGTAAGTTAAGAGCGACTTTAAGATCGAAGTCCTTTCTTACGTGCTAAACCATTGCATGCCAATGAACATTGTCATGTATATACCATTTACCACAAGAAAGGATCACCAGTCGTTTTTAAAGTCACTCTTAACTTCCGTGCAGCTTCATGAAACACCGTGACCCAGATAGGCTATTTTTCTTGGTCTAAATAGGTATATCAGAGGTAAAACCCAGCAGCACTTGCATGGGGAAAAGTATAAGACGTCAACATTTTCATGACTTTTCGAACCATTTTCACTTCCTCCGGGAAGAAACAATCCGAGGTAAACCGGATGTAATTTCTTATCTTGCCGACCATGCTCGCTTCATACTGGTTAACCCACTGAAAATGTCATCTTCATCACCATATCGCCGGCCACTTGCCAGGCCTAAATCTATATTCCTTTTCTTCCAAGAAGTATTGGAAATATTGGTTTTTTTTTCCCTCAATTCAATTTGATCATGGACCTGCTACAGGTCCATAATTTGATAAACCTTTTCTCGAGAAGAATATTTGAAGCCGGATGCATAAAGTAGTGGTGTACGGGTTTGGGGGGAGGGGTGGGGCTTTGGGGAAGCCAATTTCCATCTAACATGGGGCAATCTCTCAGAATACCAACATCAAAGTCTCATTCTTACAATGATCATTAACGAAGTTAAAAAAAAATCATGTTCCAGTCAATTACCCGGTGATAAATCTTTGTCTATTCTCCAAAGAAACATTTTGAATGCTCTCTCGTTAAAACACCTTCCGGTATGGATTTGACAACACTGAAAGCTTAGAATTAAAAAAAAAATTATTTCGCCCAGTGAATAGAACACAACAACACAAGAACACAAAAATTCGGGCTAGTTGACTTTGGTCTCTCTATATGTGGGCGTGTGAAATGGGTCGTGAGCCATATCAAACAATAGCAGATATACTCATTTTAGGGTCTTTCATAATCAGTCGCCTTCAGTTGCATCCCACCCTCTATATCTCTCTAGCTGTTTCTCATCCATTTATTTATTTATTATTATTATTTTTTTTTTTTGGGGGGGGGGTTCTCTTCCCCCTCTCTCTCTAATTTCCTCTCAATCTCTCCTTTGCTTCTCACTCCCTCTCTACTCCAACCCCCTCTTTTCAAGTCAGGTTGGGGGGGGGAGTAGGAGTCTTTGACGGAAGACGAGGGGGGTGACATAAAGATTGTCTGGTTGTCTAGCTCTTTCCTTTTCTTCCCAACCCCTTTCTCCTCCATTTATTATTACAATTTTTCACTACTTGAAAACTCGTCGGGCGGTGTCCCCTGCCCCCCCTGGTAGCGCTGCCCCTTTCCAAGACAATCTCTTTCTGACCCCCCCCCCCCGGCCCCGCGTTCCCCGATATGAATACCCCTATTATAATGAATTTGTTGGAATTCCCCCAAATCACAATGTCACAGACCTCTTTGAAGGCCCTTTATCTGAAGGTCCTCATGCTTGCAGAGCTCTTCAATCCGTATATCGACATGTTGTAGGTCCATGATAATAAACCATGGTCTTTCATGGTTCTGTTGAATCTGTTCGCAATGGTATGATCAATGCAATGTGGTCTTCAAAGACAGGTGATCACTACACATTAGGTCTGATCATGATTGTGACTGGGCGTGGCCCCCTTCTCGGAGGCTTTTCGTCATCGCCCCCCCCCCCCATGGATTGTTATATTCCCACTGTTGTTCAATATCTTCCTTAGATCATGGACCTACGAACGGTTCTCCGCTAAGTGATGAGGGTGGTGCATGGTGATTGTGGTGGTGGTGGTGGTGGTGATGACGATGTGACGTAAGTGGTGGTGGTGATGGTAGTGATGTTTTGGTGGTGATGATGTGCTGGCGGTGGTGGTGGTGATGATGATGATGTGCTGTTGGTGGTGGTAACGGTGGCGGCGGAGGTGATGCTGGTAGTGGTGTTGATGGTGGCGAGGATAGTAGTGGTGATGGTGTTGGTAATGATGAGGTGGTGGTGTTGATGGTGGTGGTGTTGGTGGTGATTGCGGTGGTGTTGATGTTGGTGGTGGTGATGTTGGTGGTGATGATGGTGGTAGTGGGGATGCCGGTGGTGATGTTGGCGGTGTTGATGGTGGCGTGGATGGTAGTGCTGCTGGTGGTGGTAATGATAATGAGGTGATGGTGGTGTTGGTGGTGATGGTGTTGGTGATGGTGATGTTGGTGGTGGTGATGGTGTTGGTGGTGGGGTGTTGATGGTGATGGTGGTGGTGTTGATGATGGTGATGTTGTTGTTGGTGGTGGTGATGCTAGTGATAGTGGTGAATTTGGTGGTGGCGGTGGTGGTATGTGTGTATGGGGGGGGGGGGCGTGGAAAAAAGCCAGGTGTCCGATGAAATATTTACTAATTCCTTGATATGGGTTGTGCTGTGAAACAAATCCATGTACATGCAGGTCTTCATCATTATTTTCTCTACCATTTTAGTACTATTGCTTTTGGCGTATAAATGGGGGCTTAGGGCACTCGGTCCCCCAAATGTAAACGACCAAGAAAAAAAGAAGAAAAAAACTCAATAAAATGAAAGAAAAAAATCAAAATATATTACTTTCTGACGAATTACAGCATAATGTCAAAAACTATCACAAAATTAGAATTTAGGTTATTTAAAGGTCAACGTTTACGTTCGTTCGCTTTGATCCCTTGCGACTTAAAGGAGGAACTTTGCTCCATTGGCCGCGTTTGACCCCCTGAAATATTTTTGCTCATTACGCAACTGTATAAACATAATTTGTTCAGGTTTGTTTTATGATGAGTCCATCATAGCGTAGTAAATCCATTCCCACCTATAATACAAATTGTGGGAACTCAAACAGCAACTAGCAGTCAATAATAACAGGTGGATTTCTGTAGCAAAATCCAGCGATTTTACCACAGGATTAATGGTAGGCGGGACTGAAGATACCCCGATTACTGATTTCCACATTACTGCGGTCAGCATATTCACATCCCCACGGCCATTCAGAAGATAAAAAGAGGGTTCATAAAAGGGTCACGTAAAAGCCACATTATACTGTTGTATTCACCATCAAAATGTTAGATATTATGTTTATCATGTTTATTAAATTCTTTTCTGATTAATTTTTTTTATTCCAATTCCTGACTGTATTCATGTAAAACCATGTTCAAAATATTTTTCGGAAAGTTGCAAATATCATTTTAATGATTGTAAAAATTGGGAGTCTATAGCTGTTCGGTCCAGATAAAAAAAAGTTGAATAAAAAAAAAAAAAAAAAAAACCTCTGAAACAACAAACAAAACCTAACACTTAACAAGATAATGCTTGTATGCATGCAAATACACTGTATTTTATACCATGATTCCTGACTTTTAAAAGTAGACCTAGACACAAAAAATGCAGCGGGGGGGGGGGGGGGGGGGGGTTAATTCGTCGAATTTTATTGTATCTATTGTTTTTGGTCTGCTCTTTCGTTGAAACATAAATATTTTTTTTATTAGCCCCGGTTATCACTATGGAACGAAGTTCAATCATCCAAGTTTAGCGTCAATCTTTTATTAAACACTGAGCTGCACTTTCAGCAAAATGACATTTATTTTCACCGTGATGATTTAATGAGAAAGAGAGGGGGATTCATTGTAACGTTTGCACTTTTTGAAGATGTATAGGACCCGTTGTCAGAAACAGTTACATTCAAGCGCGGATCACAAATTCAAACGCAAGTCCCTAAATACACGCGATTCGTTGGTTGAAAAATCAAGCAATGTTTGATTTTTAGAGTTTCGTTCGGTCTCTACTCTTTGTGCAACCGACCCTATATGGCGGGTATATGAAATATTCCGAGATGTTGAGAATATTGAGTGGGATTATATTACGATGACAAAAAAAGAAAGAAGAGAAAAAAAACCTGCCCGCATTTTTAAAGAAATTGTCATACTTTGCGGCTACTTTAGAACTTTTACATTTTTTGCGAATTATAATAATTTATGAAATCGCTTCAAGTACTGCATTATCTCAGACAAAAAATAAAAAAGTCTCTGTTTCTCCCTTCTAATATTGAAAACAGGTAGGGTAACAAACTTATGATAGTTAGCCCCATTTACAAGGGTAATAGCCCGGCCAATGGACATAAGTTTCCAAAGAGTAAAATGAGAATGGCATAACATGAAATAGAAAGAAATGATATGAAATTATTGAATAATTAGATAAAAATTAATGATTCAAATTCAAATTTATTTATTTCACTTCCATCAAACAAAAACAAATTGTATACCATATATAAACATAAATATTTGTATCCGTTGCAAACAAAATTAATAATACATATGTTGTGAAAAAAACACTTAGACAATTTGGGCAACACATTGTAGGTTTTAAATATGGATACTATTTTTTAATAGAAATTAAATTAAGATGGAAATGAATGGACCCACTAAAAAGCAATGCTTGTACAATGTGGGCCCCTCAAAAAAATCGATAACACAACAAATAACAAAATAACAAAGCACAAATACAGATATATGTAATCAAATGAGAAAAAAAAATGAGAGAGAAATAATACTCACAAAATAAATACGAAGTTATCAAAAATATAGTTTGATATAGGACAAAATAACCCGTCCTAAAATATATCCACCCTTCCCCACCCCCCCCCCCCAGAAAAAGAGAAGAAAAAAGGGGAGAATGCCCTGAGAAGATGGATGGGTGCTGCTGAACGTAGGTAGAACATATGCCATCGTGGACTCAAGCAAACTGGATTCAATGATGACTGTGTATAAAATGATATATACAAAATAGAAAATGATATATAACACCATATAGTACCGAAGAGAATAATTATGATATGGACAATAATCAGAGTGGAATAGAATGTAATAGAATAGAAATTAACAACAGAATAGAATATAATAGAATGCAGAAAAGAAAGAATAAATTAGAGTATATCAATTAATATAATAGAATAATGGAACAGAACAGAATGCAATAGAATATAATATAGTATGGAATTAAAATATAGTAATGAGTATTTGTAATCCTCTGGTTTCAAAAGCAAAATGAATAAATTGATGAATGCACCCATTTGGGTAATTTGATAATGAAATAGAGTTCTTTTTCAATGCAAAAATACGCCAATTATTATGACCTAAACAACCAAATAGCACCGTAAGTTTAATGAGTACGATAATATTAATATGTCTCTGTATACGGGTTCACGAAGAAAACAAAATTGTCATCAGTAACCATCAGGTTTAACTAACCATATGGTTAATTGGTGAGAATGTCATGTGACCTGTGACGTGTAACTATAGTCCTTCTCGGCTTGAGCATGTCTGGAAAGGGTGCTTGTACAGACGATATTAATGATTTATATGCATGAAATCTAGATTGTTATTCATCACGATACGCAAAGATCTGACGTGGATAGAATTGTATATAGCATGCCGCTTATTATGACCAAGGAGTTGGTATCTCCTTGTTATGACTTGTGTTTGAAGCACGGCGCGTACAACAGCTGATTTAAATCGTTACAATGTAAGATTTAAGGTAGTGAATTATGAAAAATCGCCCATTAATACCGCGAAATAATATCAAATTGTACTGCAATAATCATTATAAGTCATTACTGGATATAGTATTATCATGATTATTGTATGAAAACCTGATCCAATGTTACCATATTGGAATCTAGTTATTGATGGGAAAAATGACACGTGTCATGCAGCTATCAGCTGTCTACTACGAGTTTGATTTTTTACTGGCGCTTCCATGTATGCCAATCGTTATCCACCCCTTTAGTTGCCCAACCAATCAAGGCAAGGAGGAGGCGTATGTTAATTAATTTGCATAATATATTCACCCGCCACGCAATGAAATATATTTTTATGAATGAAGTGCCTCCTACGCAAGCCGTCGCCCACACAGTCTCGATTTAGACATGAAGCAACATGGCCAGTCAATAGTCTTTATCATATCCTTCTTCATTGCGTTAAGACACTCAAGCTCAGCTTTCAAACGAAATTAATACGTCTTTTATGATCGCCATATAGAGATATAGGGACAATATGTATTTTTTTTGTCATTGGATCAGATGGAAATTTAGCAATTAACGTAGCCATAGGGAATTACCGCTTGTAAAACAAAAATGAGTGCAGATAGCAAGACTATCCCACGGTATATAGATTCGTGAAATGCTACCTGCATTTCAAACATACTCAAGCCACGTCCAAATGAGATTACCATATGGTTTACTACACCCTTGTTAAAAGACACGTTTACCAGCCAACTATGAATATGATCGTCCAATATAATTACATTATGAATTATATGAATATAGAATGTAGCGTATCATTACTTACAAGCCGGAATGATGACTTATAGCATGGACAATATAACGGGGGATCGTTCCACCATGGTCATGCTATATCAGGGAACCTCTGACAATTCCCTGGAGTTTAAGTCCGATGGACCTAGCACAAGATACGCTATGATCATATAGAGCTATTACGTATATTCTTCTGGATATAGCCCTTTGAACTTTTTGATTTATTATTAGGACCATATTAAATCTGACATAAGTCAGAACTAAGTCTGTTCTAGTATATTACGACTAGAAACTAGTCAAATATGACGAGAATAACAGTTGCACCCAGCTGACCCTATTAACTAGTCGTTTTTGACTCATTTGTTTTTAGAGTGTGCATCTCACCTTCTCTCTCTTTCCTTATCTTTCGACTCCATTTCCCCTTCTTTAAAATTCCCTTCATTTCATAAATGGAGATCGCAATGGCATACATTATATCGACAACATTAGTTGATACAAAATTACAAATGAATAAAATTAATGGATAAACGAATATAAAGTCACGTAATCACGAATACATACGCACCCATAAAGAAATAAATGAATGCGGAAATGAATAAAAACATATTTTATGAAATTATGAATGAATTGATATCAATTTGATGGAGGCCTACCTTATTAAAAACATTGAAAAGGCAAACATGAACAATGTTATGAAGAAATTGTATTTTGATATATACCACAGCTACCCAAGACACATAAAAATTGCATTTTTTGCACTTTATAATATATACAATGCTGCTTTTCAGTGGAATTTGATCAACGTTAAAACCGCTGATTTCTTAACGGCCAACGCCGCATAGGTCGCTGACATTGTGTACAGGCAATAGTAAAATTATGCATTTATAATCAATATAGAATAATTATACTCCATAATACCCATAAACCATATCAAAACAACGGCGGAAACAATAAACGACATTTTTGGGACCTGGATATATGATTATGTATAGTTTTGCGGTTATAGGTGCACAATGCCAATCAGACAATATACTATCGTATTAACTAATCGTGGGTTATTTATTGCCTATTAATGGTGGGATTTGTCCCTGTATTCGGACGTCACGGTTATGAACACGATCAACGCGATATAGATAACACGGTCATCCTTATTTGTGAAACAGATATTAGAAGAATAAAACTAGATATGCCCATATCATGTATATGGATAATCATGAAGATAAGAGAGAGGGAGAGAGAACGAGAGAACGAAGGGAAGAGGGTGGGGGTAAAAGAGATCGTGGGATCGGGGATCGTGCCGAGAGAGTCCCGAAATATGCCTATTTTCCCCTATTAACTGCTCGACATGCACGTCTTCCAATATTACGTAAATATTTAATAATTATGTTGTAACTTTCTTTTTTTTCAAGTCCCATTTTTTATGGAATTATAATGATTTTTTTTTCAAAAATTGAATATTCAAATCAAGTTGTTGCCCAGGCAACCACCAACAGAGTCGCAAAATCGGGAATAATGACGTAATCAAGAAAACAAAAATCACAACATCTAGAGTGGTGTTTTTAGTGAACACATGTGTTTGAATTAGTTTCTATTTTGTCAAAATAATTTCCACTTTTTTAAAACTCCCTATAATAATAACCATAAAAATGAGACACTTCTATAGTCATAAGAACCTCTATGCTTTATTTTTTATATGTTTCTTTTCCACAGAATACCTTACATTATTAATGTAATTTCGATTTTTAATTTGTTATAATGTTCGAGACAACCGTATATAGGCTACGGTATATACGAACGTCACACCCCCGGTCCCGGGGTAGCCGCCCTTGGTCACCATACATTGACTGAATGGTGTTCAATTTCTTTTATGTTATTCATGTCAACTCATTGTAATTTAGAAATGTATTATCTTCCCTCGAAACAAAAATAATAATAATATAATAATGAATGGCAACAGTGTAAAATGTTGGCCAATTGACTTAATTGATTAATTGGAATACATCTCTATTATGCAATCATTGCCTGGAAATAGGAAATCTGTACAAAAAATCGTAGTTGAAAAAAAACCACACAAAACAAACTCACACACGACTGTACATGATGATGAAACACAGAAAACAAACAATGATTGAATGAATGAATAAATAAATAAATAAATAAACAAGAATAAGAATAAGGGTGATACAAAAACAAAGTCATATACTCTGAAATGTTGCGCAGAACAGTAAGCAAAATACAAAAGAAAAATTAATGTAGACCTATACATCGAAAAAATACTGGTATTTACTCACTATTGCGCAATGATGAATAACACTTTTCTAGAGAAATAGGAAACATTATTAATCAACTTTAATATAAACATACCAGCAATGATGTATCGAATGATATAGGTGGTAACTTCCGAAAGCTATCACATTTATCATAATACTATAACTTTGATTTCAAGTATAATCATCTTGTAAAAAAAATCATCTTTTGTCACGCGGACTCGTATACGCTCACAAAGCAATTATGATAATTCCATGGTTTAAAGGTTCTAAAAAGGTTTACAATGTTTTATGTTCGTTGTTATCATGGGCGGAAATCCCAGGGGGGACAGGGGGACGTGCCCCCTACTCAAAATAGTAGGGGGACACAATATCAAATGTCCCCCTACTATTTGTGGTCTTATGATGGTAAGAACTTATGATGGTAAGAAATACATCATTCAAAATCGTAATAAAACATGTATTTTAGGACGAGATGACCTTACTTTTGGGATGCTAACCTTTTTTTTTTTTTTTGCTTGTCAAATTTATTTTCGTCGAAATGACGTTAAATTTGGGGTGATAACCTTTTTTTTTTTTTTTGCTTGTCAAATTTTCCAGCCCCTTGTCCCCCTACCTTTTGGGAGAGATTTCCGCCCCTGGTTGTTATTATTACCCATGCATGTCAGAGCTTTGGTATTATGTATATAAAAGGGAAACAGTGTCCTTTTGGGCAAAGTATTTGTTCGAAATATATGTCCTTCCACTTATCACATTTCTTCATAACGGCCCACAAAACCCCCTAAAATTCGAATTTATATCAGGGCCGATTGGAATATATTATGAACTCTCTTTGAACCCAAATCATTGTCATGGTGGAAATAGAAGGGGGGGGGGGGGCATAAGCATTCATCTCACGATAGTGACACGCGTATACGCGTTCCAACGGGTGTAAATTACGATAATAAATATATAGGACACGCTTTCTTTTGTTTTCTAAAGGCGCGCAACAAAGAGAATGTTACCTATACGAAATTTACGATTTTGTGTTCATTTCAAGAAGGTGAATGCCCCTAACCCGAATCAGAAGTTCCTTACATAGCAGAACAGAACGATACATTAACCCCTATTATCGGCGGTCATTATGGCCTGCATGCCTTAATGAAACCTTGAAGACAAATAACCATACATGCATGCAAAAACAATTATTGCTCCAAAGTGAAAATGACAATAAACAATACCCTTTAATTTGAAAACATCCCAAAACCAAAACCTGATACCGTTTAATCTGCCATCCATGTATACTACAAATTATTATACGACATATAATTTTCATTTCAATTTTCTTCGTTCTCGAGTGTGGATGTAGCTGATATAGTGTAAATCTGTCTACAAGAATAAATGATGAATAAAATAATGTAGTCATGGAATAGGTCAATTAATTATAAAATATACGAGATCAGTCGACTTTCTTGATAATTTCAGATAATTTCAGGATGTTTGAAGTTATTTAAGTACGCATACATTCGTAATTCCGAAGCTTCGTTATTCCGAAGGTTCGTTATTCCGAAGGTTCGTATTTCCGACGGTTCGTAATTCCGAAGGTTCGTTAGTCCGAAAACGAAATGAGGTTCGTAATTCCGAACAGGGGCGTCGATCCATTTTTCAGATTGGGGGGGCAAAACTTTCCAAAGGCGCTCGATCACACAAAACAAACAGACTCAAACACACACACACATATGCCTATATGTATATATATATATATATATTATATATACATATATATATATATATATATATATATATATATATATACACACACACACACACACACACACACATATCTCACCAACAAATTAAATTTTAAAAAAAATAAAAAATAATAGATGCGAGCGCGAAGCGCGAGCTACAAATTTTGATATTTTGATCTAAAAAAAAAGAGTTTAATTGACGTTTTTAATAAAGAACAAGAAATATATCCAACAAAAGATTATTGCAAATCGAAGTGGGAGTTCTTTTGAGGTATAGAACTGAAAACGGGACATTCTATTCACCTATTCAATCATGAAAAGTATGGGTTTTTGCTACAGAAATGATGCGAGCGCGAAGCGCGAGCTGAACTTTTTTTATATTCTAATCTGAAAACCGGACATTTTGAGCACAATTTTAGATGAAGAATGAGTTGTGTATCTCAATCTCGCTTGCTGATTTCTGTGTAACATTACAATCTTATTTTATTTTTTGCACATGTGGAATTATTGGGGGGCAAAACGATATGTTTGCCCCCCAATATTTTCATTGGTGGGGCGGTTGCCCCCCCTGCCCCCCCCCCCATGATCGACGCCTCTGATTCCGAAGGTTCGTTAATTCGAAAACGAAATGAGGTTCGTAATTCCGAAGGTTCGTTGGTCCGAAAACTAATAATAAACGAGCCTTATTTCGTTTTCGGACTAACGAACCTTCGGAACAACGAACCTTATTTCGTTTTCGGATTAACGAACCTTCAGAACAACGAACCTTATTTCGTTTTCGGATTATCGAACCTTCGGAATAACGAACCTGCGGAATAACGCCACACATGTTCGGATTAACGAACCCTTTTACGTTTTCGGATCAACGAACATCGAGGTATAGGCAAGTTACGTGTTTCGGAATTACGAACCTTCGGAATAAAGAACCTTCGGAATTACGAACCTTCGGAATTACGAAGTGTAACCATTTAAAGGACAAGTCCACCCCAACAAAAACGTGATTTGAATAAAAAGAGAAAAATTCAACCAGCATAACACTGAAAATTTCATCAAAATCGGATGTAAAATAAGAAAGTTATGACATTTTAAAGTTTAGCTTATTTCTAACAAAATAGTTATGTGAACGAGCCAGTTACATCCAAATGAGAGAGTCGATGATGTCACTCACTCACTATTTCTTTTGTTTTTTATTATATGAAAATCGTCATTGTCATGTGAAATGAAGTTTCATTCCTCCCTGAACACGTGGAATTCCATTATTTTAACATTTTGTGCTTCAGGCAAGGAGGTCCTAATCGTCAAATCCGTAAAAATTGAAATATTGTATATTTCAAACAATAAAAAACAAAAGAAATAGTGAGTGAGTGATGTCATCGACTCTCTCTTTGGATGTAACTGGCTCGTTCATATAACTATTTTGTTAAAAATAAGCGAAACTTTGAAATGTCATAACTTTCTTATTTTACATCCGATTTTGATGAAATTTTCAGCATTGTGCTCGTCTGATTTTTCTCTATTGATTCAAATCAACATTTTTCTGAGGTGGACTTGACCTTTAAGTATACCACTCAGCACTTCGTAAGCTCTTTTATTTACTGCCACGTGACTAACGTAATATCATACCCACCCATACAGTTAGGTGTGCATTTTACGACCGCCTTATCTAATAATATAACCTTTATAAATTTCATGTAGCCACCACTTTCTTCGAATGGAAACTGAATCCACGGAAAGAGAGATTTCGCAAACCTGAATTAATTACTTTAAAGAGATTGTCCTACCAGGCGAAATGCGAGTATTATAGTCCAGTTATATTCAATTACGTGCCTGCCTGCATGATTGAATGGACAGTTCTTTTGAGATGTGGAATATCAGTTTATTCCACCCCTTGTCTGATCATATTTCACTTTATGGCGCCTTTGAGATCACTGTATGATTTTAACTTTCATGTTGTGGCGATTTAGCTAAAAAAAAAAGGTTTAACTTGGACCCCCCCCCCCCCATCTGTCTGCTTAGCTTTTAGCGCATGTTTCGTCATTACGTGTGGCAAAGTTTCCCATCTCATTGTAAGCGGCAGGTCGTGGGTTCGATCTACGGTCGAGCCATGCCAAAGACACGGACTCGACGCCAATGTAGTCTTAACCCCAAAGACATGGAGTGGAGTGTGAATTTTTATGACCCATTTGTTTTGAAGCCTTCAACAGAGCCCATACATAAATTATTTCGGGCTGCATCGTACAAGAAAATGATTAACAACGAAAAAGGTGCAAAAATCTAGTGCATTGAATTGGTATAATGGCGTATGCGCTGACATCCCTGGTATAATTGGCGCAAATCCAAAGAGCCATAGACAAAAGAAAACACTTTAATTTTTCGAGCGAGGCCATCCAGAGTTCATCATGGTGAAATGAACAAGAAGAACATGCCATTAATTTCCTGCATAATTGCCGTATATGTCAAGTTGTGTAAAGTGGGTGAAAATTAAAGGAAGAACAATGCAGAAAAAAGATGAAGGCAAATAAAGAGGAAAATTGCGAGAACTGGTAAATCAAAGAGAAAAAGAGCAAAAAAAGTTAGTTTTTCTTCAAATGTGAATAGAACACGAAACTGAGATTTGCTACTCTGTGCATGTATTAATCTTAGGAGACCCCTTTATTTAGTGATCGACTCGAACAATGTAAGAAAACGTTACATAATTATGATTTTAATAAGATTTTCTGTTGTCTTTTATTTTCAAAGGCCTACATTACTGCTATCCCGTATTATTTATTTATTTATTCTTTTTTTTTTTTTGGGGGGGGGGGGGGGGGTTGGAAGGGGATGTGGCTGGTGAGCCTGAATTTTCCCCTGAGCTATTGGAATTGCCTTGCATGAATCTGTGAGATTTCATGGGGATGGGGGGGGGGGATGATTGGCAAAGAAACTCAGCAAAAACTGTGGTGTTAACCGGTGTACATCGAGGACCACACCAGTTATTTTACACCGGTGTTAAATTGACAGTGTTAGTTTAACACCTAAAGGTGTTATTACAACACCTTCGGTTGTTACATTTACACTCTTTAGTGTTATGTTCAATCTCTAGGGTGTAATTTTAACACCTCAGGGTGTGGTCCTCTATTAACACCAACTGGTGTCAGTTTTAACACCACAGTTTTTACAGTGAAGTTGTTGGCGCATCTTCACTTGAACCCCTCCCCATAAAGGAAACAAATGAAGAAATAGGCCTCCGGAGCTCAGGAGTCCGTAAAAAAAAATTACCATGATTGTGATTGTCTGCTCAGCCCTGTTACCACACTGCCAAAACTCCGGTGTTGATTTAACACCAGCTCGGAATCTATATATGTCCACACCAGAGAAGTATTGAAACAGCACCAGTTTGGAATCAACCCGATGCAGCTGTTTTGATACTAATTGGTGTTGTATAAACACCTATCTGGTGTTAGACTAATACCGAAACCGGTGTTGTTTAACACTTCTCTGGTGTGGACATTATATAGATTCCGGGCTGGTGTTCAATCAACACCGGAGTTTTTGCAGTGCATGGTAGTTGCCATACTGACAAAATAGCAATATTGTAACTCTTCATGAAGTAACCCCTGATAATGCCCTCTTCAAATGTCCCAGATTATTCCGCTCTGCCTTTAATTATCTTAATAATAGTGATTAATTACCATTAATTGTCGAAATTGAAAACAAGATAAGAGCTGTTTCCCAATGTTTCGTTATCGTTATTACTATAGCTGTATTATAAACCCAAGTACGATTTATTCGTGGAGCTAGCTCCATGATACTATTTCAAGCATTGGTAGTTTTAAACAATCAACACACAGCTATAGATCGAAAAGAAGTCATTGTTCGTTCCAAGCGTGATTTCAGACATAACGTATACACGGATTTGCATTCTGGGAGTTTATACGCACTAGTGATAGATTAAATTAATGTCGATACAAAATGAGTCTTTTCATTGTCATCAGTTTGTTAGGAAGAGGTGATTGGATACGGTATTATGTCTCTTTGTCACATTTTCATTTCATTTTTTTTTTGTAAATGATATCTAATTATTTGAGAATTTTGCGATTTATTTCATTGAAGCAAAATATGGAAAATTGCTAAGAGAAAAAAAGAACATAAAAATAACGAGGCAAAATATAAAGGACAGGGGGTAAATTCGATTTCATTTTTTTTTCAAAGGGGGGGGGGGGTGGGGTTTGTGTCAAATTTTGCAAACACGTGAAATCTACGCTAACATTATTGCAAATTGCATGAAATCATTGATTTTGAAATGCCCATTATTAAAAATTTCTCTCTCTCGAATCCTAAAATTGCTTGCATCTTCCTTTTCAAATACTGACACCCCCATTACTGAGGAATCGCCTGAACTCACACATACAATAATCTGTAAAATTATTTTTTTACGTACTTTTTACGTACGCACAATGAACGTACATTTGAGAAGGGAGAAATAACGCAATAATTATCAGGGTTTTTTTTGTAGGCCTTACAACGCGTGACCTTCAAAACGTAGGAGAATCAGGGCAGGTATATTAAATTGTAATAAATCCAATGATTAATCCAATTATTGCGATTGAGCAAAGTGTCAATATAATTATAAAAGTGAACAGACACACAGCACACATATTGACTGATGCGTTCATTCGTGAATAAAATAGATTTCATCCCAAACGTGATTGACATTCCCGAAGGTTTTCAATCGCGATTTCACCAAAATATCAATAATGATAAACAAGAATGCAAAACCCATTTTGTCGTTATACAACATCACGAATGACTGTATTTACAAAGAAGATCTGAGTAAATATTTCAACAGTGGCAGCGCTGCAGGGGGGGGGGGGGTGGGCAAAGGCTGACCGCCTTTTTTCCCAAGGCGTAAAAAACTCGGAGAATGAAAAATATGATGACAGAGGGAGGAAGAATATAAAATAGATTTAAATCATGTAATTCGACCTCTTTTATTAAATTTAAAGTGATTGGTTAACATTGGTTTGACTTTTTAAAAATCTGAGCTAGAAGATCACACTTGTCACCTGTGTCTGTGACATGTTACAAAAATGAAGCCCAGAAAAAAATTGCGTTCGAAAATAATTATTTAGTGCTTCAAAAATTGAAATATAAAGTGACCGAAAACACAATCTTAATTTCATCCCATACACTTATGTGTACTATTTAGGCGTCTATAAGACGCCTATTTACAAAATCAGGGTTTGCCTTGTAGTTTTAGCTTTTCATTCTCAATAATGGTTGTTTTCAGGGTTTATTAGTTCTAATACATGCACTTGTACACATGTTTCATCTTGGTTTGAGAATTCTTTAAATCGGCTGCTCACAAAGTTAAACAATACCTTTAAGGGGGGAGACGTCCCCTTTATTTAGGGCGCCTTAGCCCCTTCCATATATCAAAACCATGGCGCCGCTCCTGCACAATATGGATGAATGTGAAGAGACAGTGTCATGAATAAATATTAAAGGTACATATCCGCCTACGTCTAGAAAATATGTGCGGGTATAATGGAATATGATGATTAAAAATAACCCCACCCCCAAAAAAATCCAAGAGGAAAACAGCCCTGTTAACTTAATTCTTGTATATTCAGAACCTGTCTAAAATATCTATATGGAATATATGTCGGGCAATCGTTAAGTAAGCCTTCTTAGTTTAAGGAGTATACACTTATGTATGCATCGGAGTATATAAGTTCCAAATTACATTAGACTGGTGGGGTTATGACTCAAATATTACATAATGCTGTTCTTGACATGCGGAAGCTTGTCTAAGGTATATCAGACATGACAACAAGAAACTGAAGCCAATCATGTTCCAAGGATTACCATAGCCAATGCCATAATAATTATGCAAGTTTGTACTAGAACTGCGACTCCCTATAATATGCTTTTCTCAAAGGCAAAATTTTCCTTAACCCCTTAGGTGGGGCTAAATTGTAGTTTAACTTAGCCCACTCCGGGACGCGCGTTTCCGTTTTACACCCTGGCGAAGGCATTTTCCGCAAAAATAGCCACAAAGCGACTAGTGAAGAGTCTACACACGTCGCTGGTTGCAGCGTGCGACACAGGCGAGTCCCACACCACCGCATGCAATCTGCACAGTTACTGATCAGAGCATAGAGTTCCTCGGCACTTCATGTACAGAGAGCAGTCATATGAGTGAAATCCGAACATGCTTTTGCAGTTACGTTTTTTTTAATGAAAAGTTATGAAAAAAAAAAATAATTTCTAAATATAAATTATTAACTAAATGAATAGAATGACAGACAAAATAAAAATAAACAGATACATATAATAGAAAGAAAATTGAAGTTTGATGGATTAATACACTAGATGCCGAAAGATAGATATAGAAGACTGATAAATAGATAGAGACATAGATAGATAGATAGATAGATAGATAGATAGATAGATAGATAGAAGTAGAGAGAGAGAGAGAGAGAGAGAGAAAGACAGAGAGATGGATAGATAGATAGATATATAGATAGATATATAGATAGATATATAGATAGATAGATAGATAGATAGATAGATATACATATAGATGGGGAGAGAACTTGAGAGATGGAGAGATGTTATAGATAGATATATAGACAGATAGATAGATAGATAGATAGATAGATAGATAGATAGATAGATAGATAGATAGATAGATAGATAGGTAGATAGATAGATAGATAGATAGATAGATAGATATGTATATATATATAGATGGGGAGAGAACTTGAGAGATGGAGAGATGTTATATATAGATATAAAGACAGATAGATAGATAGATAGATAGATAGATAGATAGATAGATAGATAGATAGATAGATAGATATGTAGGTAGATAGATAGATAGATAGAAGATAGATATATTGATTGATAGAGAGAGAGAGAGAACTAGAGAAAGACAGATGGATAGATAGAGAGAGAGAGAGATAGATAGATAGATGTTAGATAGATAAAGAATGAGAGAGACAGAGAAGATTAACAGATAGATAGATAGATAGATAGATAGATAGATAGATATAGATATAATTTGAGAGATAGATATATAGACGGATAGAGAGAAAAAGACAGACAGATGGATAGATAGATAGAGAGAGAGAGAGAGAATTTGAGAGACAGACAGACAGATGGATAGAGATAATTCGAGAGATAGATAGACGGATAGAGAGAAACAGAGAGAGAGAAAAAGACAGACAGATGGATAGATAGAGAGAATTTGAGATATATACATATATATATATTTTTTTTCTTTTTTTTTTCTACGGCATTTATTTACTATACCATTTATGATCATATATATATATATATATATATATATATATATAAACTGAAATAAGTGAATGTTTACATACAAATAGAATCATAACAAAATATAAAGTAAACATTATAAATAAATATCAAATACAATACAAATTCATACAGATGAAAAAGAAATGTATCATAAATAAATACAAAAGGCCAAAAGTACTACAAAGTGTCACCAAAGAAGAAAAAAGCGGAATGAAAGATTAAGAAGAAAGAGGTGAGAGAAGGGAAATAAATTGGGATAAAACAAAGAGAAGGGAAAGCAAGAGGTGGAATTTGAAAGAGAATAGGAGGCAACCTTCAGAAAAAAAAAACTCATTATGCAATACAAGACATTTAACAATGGTAACAAGTAAATAAAGTAGTAATTTAATCGAATCGAGCACAAAAAAGGGAAAAGTAGAGCTGAGGAAATAGACTCCCGAAGGAAGTCGAGGCAGTGTTGATATTGCACATGAGTAGATTAATAGATGGATACACTGTAAAAAAAAATTAGTAGAAATTACTTAATAAAATTGTGGCAAAAAATTGCCTTAATTTTGTCAAGTATTTATGACTTTGGCAGTTTTAAGTAAAATTTACTTATTTTCTTTGCTTCCATTTTACTCAAGAAAATTAAGTTACAATAACTTAATTCAATCAAGTAAAACAATCAACAAAATATTTGAAAATATCAAATGGGGGAGTGGACTTTCGTGATTCGAAAGTCCGCTCCCCCATCGTCCCACTTTTGGTGGCATCATTTTCATTTTAGACATGTTTTATCCAAATATTAGACTTTGTGAATTGTCACTTACCTGTACATGTATAGGTACTGACATTTATATTTATACGCGATCGTTTCATTCTTACAAATAAAACAGTGAGAATAATTTTCTGCTAAATGACTATTTAATATTGCCTTTTCATTGATTCAACAAAAGAATACAATAGTTAGCACACCCTTATCCAAAACAATTTCAAACACAAATAGATATGACAGTTATTTAAAAAAAACACATTTACTTGCTCTAATGAATATTCATGCATTATTTAAATATGGCGTTAATTGAAAAATATAAGTACATTCAACATGATTTTATAAGTAACAATCATCTTTGCCTAATTGAGTTAGATTTACTCAATCAAAGCAAGCTATCAATACGTGAATTTTCTTAAATGTATATTGAACCCAAATTAATCTAGTAAATCAAGTAAATTAAAAGACAAGTTGAAACTACTTAAAAACAACGAAAAATAATTACAAATTGTAAATTCTACTTAAATACATTAAGTGTTAACTACTGATTCAAAGATTTTTTTTACAGTGTAGAGAGAAATAAAAGAGAGACAGATGGATAGATAGAGAATTTGAGAGATAGATGTTAGATGGATAGATAGATAGACAGATAGATAGGTAGATAGAGAATGAGAGAGACAGAGTAGATAGACAAATTAACAGATAGATATATCATGTAGTTCCATAGATTGATTTATAACATAGATAGTGGATAGACAGATAATGATAGATATAAGGATAGATATGATATGAAAAAAAAGTAATTATGTGTTTGATTTTTCAATATTTTAGCTATTATTTGTTTTCATTCATATAAACGATCATGTGCGATAAAGTAAAAAAAAAATCATGAAGCCAACGTATATAGTTCAGCGGAACAACCAAAATACAGAGACTGAAGCTTTTGGTCTATAAGCTCAGCTGCATTTGTATGAGGCGCCGAATGTACCAATATTATATAGAACAATTGTTTGTTATATAATCATTATTTATTAAATAATAACTATTATTTATATATAATTTACATTTTATTTGTAAATAACTACTATTATATAAAATATCATTTCTAATTATTTATATATAATTCCAAGTAATACTTCATTATTTGTAAATAATAATAGTTCGACATTCCATTATTTATAAATAATGATTATTTGTTTTTCATTATTTATAAATAATGATTATTTGTTTTTCATTATTTATAAATAATGATTATTTGTTTTTCATTATTTACAAATAATGATTATTTGTTTTTCATTATTTATAAATAATGATTATTTGTTTTTCATTACTTATAAATAATGATTATTTGTTTTTCATTATTTACAAATAATGATTATTTGTTTTTCATTATTTATAAATAATGATTATTTGTTTTTCATTATTTATAAATAATGATTATTTGTTTTTCATTATTTACAAATAATGATTATTTGTTTTTCATTATTTATAAATAATTTGTTGAGTTTTCCATTATTTATAAATAATGATTATTTGTTAAATAATGAAAACGTCTACTTCATTATTTATAAATAATTTTTTCGAGTGCACCATTATTCTCATTATTTATAAATAATCATTATTTAATGTTCGAGTTTTCCATTATTTATAAATAAAGATTATTTGTTAAATAATGAAATATCTACTTCATTATTTATAAATAATAATTTTGTTTCAATATCCCATTATTTATAAATAATCATTATTTATAAACAATTTTTACAGTTTGCCATTATATACAAATAATCATTATTTATATACAAATAACCATTATTTATTAAATAATGCCATTATTTATTAAATAATGCCATTATTTATTAAATAATGGAAAACCCGCTATAACATGCAAATGTGGGACCGCCCATGATATGAATATTCATGTTGCGATTTCCTTTTTCGTGATTTTTCTTCACAAATTTTTGTCCATTTCCTCTTCATAATGACATTTCTTGAAGCAATTTTCTAGGGATATGGTCTGATTGTAATATTCTTCATTTTCTATATAACTTCGTCTTCGTAGAAATATCAAAAAGTGTAATTTTATACGATTTTTCCTACAGTTCACAATCCCCATAGGCGCGCGTGTATCGTAGGGACAACCGGTGAATCGACGGAGGGCTCTTCATCGAAATACTACGTTGGTTGGTCCCCGGAAGTGGCGGGCGGAATTTAGCCCGAATCTTTGATGGAAGTCGATCAAGTGCATATGAGCTGAGAGAGTGAAATATCAGTGTACTTGTACAGGCCCTTCTACTTTTTATAAATATTTCTTGTTGCTTTTTTTGTTAAGTTAATTTTTCCTGGTGTAGAGATAAGTTTCAGTTCTAATAATGCACTTCAAATACATTTTGGAGTGTCTGTTTGAGGCGTTTGGGGCGATTTCACCCTGGCCCCAAAATGCTCGCAACGACAATACGGGGGCATGATGACCCCTAAATTTTTAAAAACTTATTTTTCTATTGAAAATTATCACAAAATTCACCAAAAGTGTGCACGAAAGCCTTCGTATTTCACTTTTAAAACTCCAAAAAGTGCCCAAATGACAAGCTTGGTCGCTTCGCTGTGTCGCTTTCAACTTGAGAACGTTTACGCGTCTGCTTCCCCCCCCCCCTCCTCCGAAAGAAATTCTGTATATGGCCATGCTCTAAAGAGCCTGGCACATTGATTTATGTATACTTCATTTTCATTATTTTTATCTCATTATCATCATGGCCTTACGCATAATTTTTTCCGGGGGGGGGGGGGGGGGGGGTGGGGGGAGCAGGACGCGCGTAAACTTTCTCATAAAAATCTTGAAAAAGCGAAGCGACCAAGCTTGTCATTTGAGCTTCGTCGCGTCGCTGTCTCGCTTTCAAGATTTTTTTGAGAAACTTTACGCGCGTCCTAGCTGCTCCCCCCCCCCCCCCGGTAAAAATTTTGTGTAAGGCCATGATGATAATGTGATAAAAAAAATGAAAAGGAAAAGTACATATAAATCAATGTGCCATATGCTCTTTTGAGCATGGCCATTCACAGAATTTCTTTCGGGGGGTGGGGGCAGACGCGCGTAAACGTTCTCAAGTTGAAAGCGAGACAGCAAAGCGACCAAGCTTGTCATTTGGGCTTGGTCCCGTGGCTGTCTCGCTTTCAAGATTTTTTTGAGAAAGTTTACGCGCGTCATGCTCTGGCCCCGGCCCCCCTGGAAAAAATTATGCGTAAGGCCATGTTGATAATGAGATAAAAATAATGAAAATGAAAGTATACATAAATCAATGTGCCAGGCTCTTTAGAGCATGGCCGTATACAGAATTTCTTTCGGAGGAGGGGGGGGGGGGGGAAGCAGACGCGTAAACGTTCTCAAGTTGAAAGCGACACAGCGAAGCGACCAAGCTTGTCATTTGGGCACTTTTTGGAGTTTTAAAAATGAAATACGAAGGCTTTCGTGCACACTTTTGGTGAATTTTGTGATAATTTTCAATAGAAAAATAAGTTTTTAAAAATTTAGGGGTCATCATGACCCCGTATTGTTGTTGCGAGCATTTTGGGGCCAGGGTGAAATCGCCCCAAACGCCTCAAACAGACACTCCAAAATGTATTTGAAGTGCATTATTAGAACTGAAACTTATCTCTACACCAGGAAAAATTAACTTAACAAAAAAAGCAACAAGAAATATTTATAAAAAGTAGAAGGGCCTGTACAAGTACACTGATATTTCACTCTCTCAGCTCATATGCACTTGATCGACTTCCATCAAAGATTCGGGCTAAATTCCGCCCGCCACTTCCGGGGACCAACCAACGTAGTATTTCGATGAAGAGCCCTCCGTCGATTCACCGGTTGTCCCTACGATACACGCGCGCCTATGGGGATTGTGAACTGTAGGAAAAATCGTATAAAATTACACTTTTTGATATTTCTACGAAGACGAAGTTATATAGAAAATGAAGAATATTACAATCAGACCATATCCCTAGAAAATTGCTTCAAGAAATGTCATTATGAAGAGGAAATGGACAAAAATTTGTGAAGAAAAATCACGAAAAAGGAAATCGCATCATGAATATTCATATCATGGGCGGTCCCACATTTGCATGTTATAGCGAGTTTTCCATTATTTAATAAATAATGGCATTATTTAATAAATAATGGCATTATTTAATAAATAATGGCATTATTTAATAAATAATGGCATTATTTAATAAATAATGGTTATTTGTATATAAATAATGATTATTTGTATATAATGGCAAACTGTAAAAATTGTTTATAAATAATGATTATTTATAAATAATGGGATATTGAAACAAAATTATTATTTATAAATAATGAAGTAGATATTTCATTATTTAACAAATAATCTTTATTAATAAATAATGGAAAACTCGAACATTAAATAATGATTATTTATAAATAATGAGAATAATGGTGCACTCGAAAAAATTATTTATAAATAATGAAGTAGACGTTTTCATTATTTAACAAATAATCATTATTTATAAATAATGGAAAACTCAACAAATTATTTATAAATAATGAAAAACAAATAATCATTATTTATAAATAATGAAAAACAAATAATCATTATTTGTAAATAATGAAAAACAAATAATCATTATTTATAAATAATGGAAAACTCAACAAATTATTTATAAATAATGAAAAACAAATAATCATTATTTATAAATAATGAAAAACAAATAATCATTATTTGTAAATAATGAAAAACAAATAATCATTATTTATAAATAATGAAAAACAAATAATCATTATTTGTAAATAATGAAAAACAAATAATCATTATTTATAAATAATGAAAAACAAATAATCATTATTTATAAATAATGAAAAACAAATAATCATTATTTATAAATAATGGAATGTCGAACTATTATTATTTACAAATAATGAAGTATTACTTGGAATTATATATAAATAATTAGAAATGATATTTTATATAATAGTAGTTATTTACAAATAAAATGTAAATTATATATAAATAATAGTTATTATTTAATAAATAATGATTATATAACAAATAATTGTTCTATATAATATTGGTACATTCGGCGCCTCATATTTGCACGTATGTTCTGCGGATATCTTCGGTGCAGACTTTTGGATCGCGCGCCCAGCTGATTATGTAAACAAACGTAGACGTAGACTCTTCACTAGTCGCTTTGTGGCTATTTTTCCGGAAAATGCCTTCGCCAGGGTGTAAAACGGAAACCCCCGCCCTCAGGATGTCAATAAGTATGCTCGCCCCCCCCCCAAAAAAAAAGAAAGTGCCCGAAAAATGATTTTGTAAATCCATAAATTTGTTATTCCTCGCAAGATTTACACTCAACATAATAATGCATACTTCTCTTATTTTCTGCTTAAAAAATGACTTAAGTCAACGTATAACCCACCTTACAAGGCTGTGATACCCCATTACCGGATGTTCGGCCATCAGTGCAAACAAAATTACTTTCATAGACAATAAAAATTCGTTCAAATATTTAAAAACAAAGAAACATTTATGTATCCAGACAGTTACGGTTCATCTACTCTGCAAATATTTTTGAATTGGAGATATTTGAAGCGATACTTATATATCAATGAAGGGGAGGTATCGGGTCACCAGTTAGAGAAAAATAAAACGAGTAATTAATTTGATATAGCCAGCCCCCCCCCCCCCCGCATATCGCGGAAGAGTTTTTCTTAATGGAAACCAGAAAATCCTTTTTCGGGTGATCCTTTTTTATTAAGACAATCAAACTTCAAACGAGATACCAACACTGCTGAACTGCACGATCTTACCCACTATATGCCTTTTAGCCTCTCGAACGTTCTACCCGACATAGCACCAAATGAAAACCTCACAAAGGTCCACCCCTAAATCGATTACAAATCGTTGCTACCAAGGGCAAACCTTAGGCAATGTATCAAGTTAAAAAGGAAAACCAGATCATTAGGAAATAATCCAAGACACATATTTTAAAACGGTTAAAGATACATTTATTTGTGAAAGTAAACTGTGGAATGATCATGGAAGTAGAAAATTCAAACAATTTTGACCTCCATGCACGAACAGTATAAAACAATACAGCGGTCTGTTGGAACGCAGTTCGTGTGCAAAAGTACACACACGGCACACAATCAGCTGGTGCACAGCTGATCGAGGTTATTGATTTTTTTTACACTGAGCGCCTCTTGTTTGTTTAGATGTACAATGGAAGTTTATTTTAGGACATTTAAAGGGATACTTGGCCTGGATATTGATTAGAAATGGACTTCATGGAATTGGTGAGGAGGTGTGGGATTTTTTTAGAAAATAAGAATATTTCGGTTATACATAACGTAACCATTCAGAGCTAGCTTTATTTTGATATTTTATACCATTATTTCCTAGTACGAGCTGATCTCGCTATTGGCCTATTTAGATTTAAACTATATTTCCGATATGTAGAGTCTGATCTTAAAATACATGAATTTAGTTGTTTTCTGAGCAGTTGAGAGTTCAAAGAGATCGAGTTTCTACAAAATTTAACGTTTTAAATCTCAAACAATTTTGGTTTTATTAGGTAAACATTAGAAATGGAATAGTGTTTAAATCTTTTGCATTTTGTTTAAAAATTATAATTTCATGATAATATTGTCTCGCTTTTTAATGTGTACCCCACTAAAACATCAGCAACAACAACAACAACAACACACATACAACCAATGAAGTTATTTAATATTTATTAATATGGAATATTAAGTTTGTGTGGTGGTTAGAAAATGATGAGTGTGAATTCTATGAAAATTCTAATCATAAGAAACTAGAGTCCTAATTTAAACTATCTGAGTTGTTAATTTCCCGTTTACCAGGCCTATCAATTGTTAATGATTTGTATCTAATCTATATTTTGATTTCATCTTAAGGTTTATGTTCTATCATAGTGAAGTAACATTCTACTTTGCCTAACTATGTTCCATGATCCATTCATTCTTTATTCACTTGCTTAAACTGTTAAAGTTGCCTTGAAACTCGCCTGATTCGTATAAATTATATTGGAAATTAAACAAAAGTGCACGTCGGTGGACTTTCGAGGAAAACTTTGTCACTATAAAGGAATAAAAATGTATATTTAAATGATTTTTGAGAAGCGGTATTCACAGAACAAATAAGTAATCAAAAATATTCCAATATTACATTCAGTAAACACTGCGTACCACACCTTTAAGTATTTACTACTACTTTAGTTACAAATAATGTGTCTAAACCTATTACATCTTGCCGGTGAGGCATGCCATGTTCGTCCATCTCACATCCAACTTCCCCGAAAAAAAAAACCCCGAGAAGAAATCAATTAATAACTTTGAGGATTTAATCCTCCTCATCTTAATCCATCTTAATTCCCCTCATCCCCAGGAATAATCCACCCACAATCGAAACAACACTTACGAGTGTGGATTTTAACCAGAACATTAATCATCATTCTATGGCGATGCCCCTTCCCCTCATAAACAAAGTTTACTTGAAAAGTGTAGTAGAGGCAAGGACTTGTGAGGGGGGGGGGGGGCGTTCCACGGGCAGGGGGTGGATTCAGGTTTTCATGAATAATGGGGGGGGGGGTCGGGGCAAATGAAGAAAAATTGATCCATAAAAAAAGTTCTCCTCATCCCCTAACCAAAAGAAAATAAAAATGCTAATCGCTTCTCTACAACTTAAAAAAATGGACCACCATAACTTCCGTTTAAAAGAGCTAACAGCAGCAAGCAAACAGGTATACTTTCAATAAAAACTGGGCAAATTTCAAGTTTTTACACGGTAAAAACCCTGTTTTAATTTTTAATTTTTATAAAACGCGATTAACCTTATTATACAGTAGTTGATTTTACAGTTTAAACAACCATGTTTACTTTATTGAGAAGTAAATATTAAAAATTAAAGTTTGTTGTTTCAGATATTAAACAATATAGGCCTTCTCGTTTGAAAAACTACCATGGAGCTATGAAGCTCCATGCAACTACTGTAAGGTCCATTATAATAACCAGCGTTATATTACAGCGCTTTTGCTTTGTATTTCATGAAGGGGGGGGGGGTAAAAAGAGAGAGACATTGCTTACCCCACAATTTTGAAAACTTACATTTTTACTGAAAATAGTCAAGAAATTCACCAAGAGTGTGCACAAAATATTTCAGTCTCACTTTAGAAAATGCACACCCCCCATGACAAGCTCGGTCGCTGCTCTCCCTCGCTTATGATTTTTTCTGATTTTTTTACGCTCCCCGAGAAAAAAAATCTGCGTACGGCCATGTGCTTACCGCGGGATAACAATTATTACCGAGGTTGTTTTTACCTGACTGCTAAGATTATTACATAATTATTACAGACCACTTCAGACCAAAAGGGGCACCAGCCCCTACCACCCCTTGCCCCATTTACACGTACCGCTTTAATGAAAATCCTCTTTGAGGTGGGAGTTAAGCTAATTATAATATTATAGGTAACAAAAACCTTTAGGAATCTCAAGTATTCCATGATCCCATCAATGAATTCCCCGATTGTGTCGTCAGGTGGTATGTTTCCCGTGTGATAATAATCAGCTCAAAAGAAAGTGCCACTTTCAGCAAACCAATATTTTGTTTTGACCAGATCTCTTAAATAGTATTGCAAGTCTCTGGGATAAGCTTATAGAGTATAATATTATGCATTTTTTATTTGTAGTCATAGAATGCGAATTGAATACGAAAAAAAAGTTTCGGTACACGCAAATTAATTATTTCTCACTAAATCTCGCCAACAAAACTATCAGAAAGAAGGGGGCGGGGGTGACACCTATAGAAAAGGTGTTGAGTCAAAGAACAATGTTTGTACCACCCCTGTGGTGCCTGTTTCATAAACAATTGCAATTATTGTGACTTTGTCGTTATTGTATGTGTATCTTGATTGTTGAGCCCTGTTACCATGAGAGTTAAAGGGATGGTCCAGGCTGTAGATATTTATATCTCAATAAATAGCGTAAAATTCACAGAGCAAAATGCTAAAAGTTTGATCAAAATCGGATAACAAATAACAAAGTTATTGAATTTTAATGATTTGCATTTTCCCGTTGAAGCAGTTCGAGGCATGTCTTTATGAATATTCATTAGGTGGGCTTGTTCTTTTGTATTTTATTCTATGAAATTAGGTTTATTCAACATTTTCTACCAAGAACTAAAACAATTTGATGACAACTGCTTAAGTGCATTAGTCATTTATTGCCGCAACTTATTTCATCACAATGGAGACATATCATTTACACAAGTATGAAAAATTTAAGATTTCATTGAATAACATAAGAAAAAAAGTGGGGATGTGACATCATCAGCCCACCTAATGAACATTCATGATTATGTGCATATAACTTTTCATAAAATATTGATAAACTCTAAAATTCAATAACTTCGTTATTTGTTATTTTGATGAAATTTTCAGCATTTTGCTCTATTTATTTAGACATAAATATTTTCAGCCCGGACCATCCCTTTAAGTTACCATAGCAATTAAATTCCATTATGAAACGGGGCCAGGGGAGTATTTTCCCGTCAAAATCAGTTCACAAGCGCCCCCACCAAAAACAACAAAAGATGGATGCTGTAGACACAATATATGCAAAATCAGACATTGGGAGGGGTAGGCCTATTAATAAACATTTGGTAGAAATAAGAACGTTTGGAATTTCAAATTATAATAATAAAGATACAGTGAGTGTATCGCTTTTATTATTTGATCTGCATTCATCGATCTTTAAAACAATTGATGTGGACCAACTGAATATTTGACTATCCATTTCCATTGCAAGTGGCATGAACAAGTAAGGTAAATTCCAGTTCTGGTAACGATCTCAAAATGACTTTTTTACAGAATCTAATATAATGACCACCCAAGTGTCTGTTTGTATGAATAAAAATTATGTGCCATAGGATTCTGGAAGAAATTGTGTAATTGCTGAGAAATAAGCAAAATAAGCGCAGATTCGGTCACTTCCGTCGGGTCTTTATTCCAACAATATACACTGTCCCACGTGTGCCTATCTGTGTTGGCGATCTTCAGTGTTATCGTATTTCAGCTTAGATTTTATGATTTCACAAAGTTCAGTTTATGTAACTGTACCAGATCTAGATCCACGATGATATAGTCATACTTAACCTTGGTTTTACAGACTTTCTCATGAAATTAGTGTTTTACTGCAACTACTGTCATTTAGCTTTAAATGCTAAATACACTTCAGAGACGATGGGTTTATTTCCAATTCGTCTAATGCCAATTCGTCCAATTGGCAACTCGTCTACTATCATTTGGTCTACCATCAGTTCGTCCACTCACCACAAGGTCTACTTTCATTAAGTCTAATGCCATTCCGTCTAATAACCAGTTGGTCCAATAGCCATTTAGTCCATATACCATTTGGTCTTATTAAACTGAAGTGTTAATTGTGCAAAGTGAATGAAAAGAAAACGGGTATTAGACAAACTGGTTATCAGACGAAATGGTTATAGACGAACTGGTGATTACACGAAGTGATGATTGGACCAAATGGTTATTGGACCAAATGGTTGTTGGCCGAAATGTTGAAATGTTGCATTAGACTAAATGAAGGTAGACCATGTGGTGAGTGGACGAATTGGCAATTTACCAGTCGGTGCTGGGCCAAGACCATGGCCTAAACTTGGGGAAGCTTGTCACTATATATTCTCGCCTTTTTCTTTACGTTACAGGGGTAATCCGTGTTGCCAAAGCATCACAGACTTGTCTCTATTTAGACATGACAATTCAAACAGGGCTTAAGGGGGACAATAGGATCTGGAAGGGGTGCAACAGTGCACCCCTTAACCGGGAGATAAGTTTCAAAGGGGGTTAAGAGGCCGACGAAGAATCTAAAACTTAAGCCGAGATAAAACGAACCTCAAGAATTCTACTCTATTGATGGTCAAGCTACCGTGTAACGATGATGGGGTGTCCCATTTTCAAACCGCAGAGCAGTAGACAATAATTATCCAGGAGTACAATGCCGGACTGGTCGAATAATCCGCAAGTAATGTTTAATTGCTGGATTACGTTTTGCACTCCTTAATTAGCACCTCGGCAATGACCATTCAAGGTGCTTCCTTATCAATACGTTACAGTTTGTCAGGTAAGCAATAAGCTGGTTTATGAGTGACAGAAGATATCTTTGATCAGTCGTTCCGTGGTCTCTATCAACATATTGCAGGGCAACATAACCATAGTCCATGCTGGTTATGGAACCTGTATGGTGCATTTATAGTCAAGGACCTCGCAAGTACATTTAATTTGATTTAGCAGTTCCATGCCTACATGTGAAAAATAATAAGTAAGCGCGAAGAAGCACAAGAAAACACTGCTCACTTAACGAATCAAATCGATTTGTTTTGGTGTTGCCTATAAGTTAAACAATACGCGGTTTAAGTTCAAGTATCTGTTCTTATTAAATCGAAAACGCGGTAGAATGATGTTGATGCCGATTAATGCAGTACATGGATGATAAACATGACAAAAGAGGACATAAAATGATGAAACACACGATAGAAACAATCAAAATAGACATAAAGACATGAAATAGTTGAATCAGAAGGCGACAGGGAGAGAGGAGTTAAAAGGAAAAAGGAAAGAGAGGGAGAGACCGAGAGGGCGGGTGTGTGTGGATGTGTGTGTGTGCATGTAGTTTTTGTGAGAAAGGGGAACGCAGACAGATATGGACAAAGAGAAATAACAGAGAGAGAGAGAGAGAGAGGAAATGAAAGTCGTCTCCTCATGTCTACATACGGTACTGGGTAGAACAAGATCATGGACTGTGGTTGGTTGAAAGTTTTTATCACGTGACAAACCCACGTTGACGCGGGTCACTGATTGACGGCGATAAAATTTCGAATCCGTTGCATGGCTAATCGCGCTGCTAATCAAATTGGTTATTTAACTTTCCAAGAACAACTGTGAAACAACCTCAACCTTCAGGCAAATGTACTTACATAACAAAATGATATTCAAACAAAATACACGCTCTAATGATATCATTATCACCAAAATAGAGAAACCGCTTGAGGTCATTATTATCACGGTTCGGAGCAATGGTATGAGGGTTATGTTGATGAAAGAAGAATAAACACAAGTTGGTTAGTAAAAAAAACTTACCTTTTGTTTGAAAACTGAAAAGGATTTCGTATTTTAGAGAAAATAGGTGTAAATGACTGGGTAAATAAATCTCTCGAAGATAGGAGAATAAAACCCCGCGAAAAACCTCCATTGCTGCAAATTAACTCATTTTGCGTATTTGTTGACTAGAATTAACAATGCAAAATTGAACAACTAAATAATCGCATTTTCATGTCATTATTGTTAGCTGAAACGCTTAAACAAACAGCGCGCGAAGCGGATAGTTTAGATCCCTCTCAAAGTCAATAAATAGGTGAAAATAACGCATTACTTGTGAATGGCAACCGAAACTGTTTTTATCCCAATTATGATTTAGATCATTACGCCATCTTTGTTGAGGAGGGTGGGCCATTGACATGGAATTACTCCCGCTCAAAAGGAGGGATTAAAAGGGTGCATTGTGGACGTGCGTAAGATAATTACCGAATTACAAACTATTACATTTGGCGTGCTTCCCATTGAAATTGAACAAAGTGGAAGTTTATCTGCTTCGTTACCTACGAATAGACGACAATAATGTGATCTAGTGATTACTGAGTTGAGAGAGAGAGAGAGAGAGAGAGAGTAGGGGAAAATGAAGAGGGGGTCTGGTGGTATGATTACGGGAGCTAAGGTCAGTGAACTAGTAAGTCATGGGTTCGAGATCAAGTCGGTGCTCGAATTCCAAAGATAATCATTCTTTTGCACTCGTGTTTCTTCAACATCATATAACTTTCAAAGGATTCCCTCAAATATCAGGACATTGAAATCTCGTATTCTGTTATCAGTTCCAGTACCTCCGAAATTAGGAAGATCAGTCTCAGGCCCGCTTTATATGCCTAGATTAAAAAGATCACCCTCAGCCTCCCCCTATATACCCTAGTATACAAAACAACGAAGAGAGAGAGATAGAAAAAAAATCTTTCAGACTTCAGTCATACGAAACCCAAATGTACTTAATTAATGATCATAATAATTTCTCAAAGCCATGATCGTCTCAATATTATTATGAGAATAGGTACATTCGATCAATAATTTTGAGGCTTGCCCGTCTACCCAAACTCCAGCATGTACCCAACAGTGTAACGTGACTATACAGTGTTCTTATCAAAATGCCGGAATACTAACCTGCCTGTGACCCAAATAGTAATTTTAAACCTTCCGACAAAGACGAGATAAGATACCAGACGTACGAGCCTACTAAAATCAAACTTTGTCCTGATAAAGAATCAGTTTAATCGGGGAATAGGTAGTGAATTCAGTAGTATGATATCGGTTGCTCTCTCAAATAACTGGGGGGGGGGGGGGGGATGCGGGGGCGTCCGGACGAAATTCTGTCATTTTCTCAATTTTCTACAAGTCGCCCCTTTATTGCGTTATATTGTCATGCTAAAATGTTGAAAAAGTTCATTTCATATTTAAAAAAAAAGGCAAGGGGGCGTTGAAATTAATCGTTTTAACATTTTGTCTATACAAAAAACCGGTTAAATGACGAACAAGTATAGTATACCTTATACATGTGTTATGGAATCGATGAAGCTTCAGTTGGCAATAAAAGGGATTAAAATTATATCCAAAGTCTGATATAAGGGAACAAATTCCTCAAGATTCAAAGTCCATCTTGTGTTATCACGAACAGGCGTTGGTCAACCACAGGGATATGACAATAAATAGCTCCATGATATGAATAAGAACGTTGATAATAGTATATCCCAGTTCGTTCCGGATTAAAACGATAGAAACATGGAGCTATTGAAACAATCGTTCAATTGATGAGAAGAAGGCCTATATACATTAGAGGAAACAATGTAACATAGATTAGATAAATGGTTAGTGTGTCGTCTTAAAGGGGGCGTCCACCCTTGCCCAGAAGTGTGTAATCAAATTAGAAAAAAAAAACCGAGAACATAATAAAGCCTGACGAAAATCTATGAAATCTATGAAAGAATATCAGAGTTTATATGAATTCTAAAGTGAGGTAAAGGGGTAAAAAATAATATAATGAAGAGAGTGAAAACAAGTTAGTGTTTTTTTTACCACCAACTTGGTCAAATAAGTCATATCAGTGAGTGGGGTTCATGTACGTAAAAGGGAATAGCGACCGAGCAAGAAAGTTTGCTATTTTTCACTAGTACAATTTAACATTTTGAACATATACGATGTGCAATGAAGAGGTATATGCGAAGTAAAAATGTACAGTTATTATGTAGTATCTTATTTTTTTTGGGGGGGGGGGGGAGGACGTAGCGACAGAGTGAGAAAATTGTTATTTTCAGTACGGAATTTATGAAGTACTACGAAACATCCATGTTCATTTTTCCAGTTCAGGGGAAAGGAATATAGGGGCATAGATATGGAGTGGACTCGATCTACTTGCCATTTTTTGCTCGTCGATCAACCCAGGGGAGTGGGAGGGGGGGGGTGGGAGTTGTGATAGGGGACATATCATGGCCCTGTCCACGGAGGATTATTCTATTGTTACTGGGGGTGCTGAGCATTGTCACAGCACCCCAGTAACAATAGATAATCCTCCGTGGACAGGTCCATGGACCTACAAAGGTCCATGATGGGACATACATGTATACCCAATAGATACATCAGTGAGAACATTCGATTGTAATGAAAATATACCTGACAAATACGAATCATAAAATGAGACGGTGTGATATGAAACATTAATCTTCCATGAATAAACATGGATAGTTTATACACGTCAGTACATACTACCTGGGCATGACATTTCCTTGAACTTGGGAACTGAGGTTTGTAACACGCCTCAGAAAATTGAATTTTTACGAACTATTATGTCTTGAGGTTTTGCAAACACATTGACATACGGGTACTTCTGTGGATGCTTTCTGCCCTCTGCGGGGTTCTCTTGGGGAGACGAGGCACCCGGGGGGGGGGGGGGGCAGGGGCGATTGCCTCTAATATTTTTTAAGTATAGAAAAATATAAGAAAAAGGAGGAGAAAGAGAGAGAAATGAGAAATAACAAGGACAGATGGGGAGAAAGAATGAACAATTTTAAACAAACGAGATATTAATTATAAATCATGTAAAAAAAAAATCCCCGTAAATGTCACTTTCAGGGGAATGTCATTTTATAATGCATTTCCGAACCCACTCTAAACGTATTGACATTGCAAATCGTTCAGCATTTGGGAGATATCTCGAAGGTTATGTTGTTTGAGCTCTATTTGCATAAAATTGAGGTCAGAATGGAGAAAGAGTAAGAGAAAGAATGGGATATTATTTGCGAGGTAATTTTGACTAATAAAGTGATTCTCGACAGGCGGAATTCTTAAAGGACAAGTCCACCCCAACAAAGACTTGATTTGAATTTAAAGAGAAAAATCCAACAAGCATAACACTGAAAATTTCATCAAAATCGGATGTAAAAAAAGAAAGTTATGACATTTTGAAGTTTCGCTTAATTTCACAAAACAGTTATATGCACATCCTGGCTGGTATGCAAATGAGGAGACTATGACGTCATCCACTCACTATTTATTTTGTATTTTATTCTATAAAATATGAAATATCATAATCTTCTCCTCATTGTCAAGTGATACAACGATTAATTCCTCCCTGAACATGTGGAATTAGCATTGTTTAATACTATATGATTCAGTCAAGTTAGTCCTTATTGTCAAATCTATAAAAAAAAATGAAATATTGTATAATTCAAACAATAAAAAACAAAAGAAATAGTGAGTGATGGACATCATCGACTGACTCACCTAGTTGTGCATATCACTGTTTTGTGAAAAAATTAAGGGAATCTTTAAAATGTCATAACTTTCTTATTTTACATCCGATTTTGATGAAATTTTCAGCACTATGCTAGTTTGATTTTTCTCTATTTATTCAAGTCAGCATTTTCCTGGGGTGGACCTTAAACTAATTCACGCATCCATGCAGGGGCAGCCCCAACGGATGAGGGGAGGGGCGGGGCGGGGTAAGCGGATGATTACCCCATGATTCCCGTACGTTAAAGAAACCTCTTCAAATGGGAAGAAGGGGAGGACATAACACCAGAGAAACCCCGAGATATAGGAGTATTTCACGGGATCATTATAAAGTCCATATGTCTATTGAATAAAAAGAGACACTTTGGGTCATATTGCCCCTCCCCTATCAAATACATTGGTACTGCCCCAAAACTGTCAATCTTATGGGGACACCTGCAGAAAATTTGCGAATTATTGTCCAACTATTTTAAACAGGAACATAGAACAAGTATTAATAACTGACTGGAAGTCAATTTTATCAGACGAGTTTACCGAAATGTGAAATTGACTGGTGCAATATATGCCTACTCTTACACACAAAAAAATGCAAATTCATGCTGCGTTACAGGAGCTTAAATATTCCTTCATTTTGTACTATGCCCCCCAAACCAAGCTTCTTTGTTAGCAGCGAGTACATATCTATCCTGCTTATGATTACCTTTTTAAAACATCCGTTCAAACAAATCCAAAGTCTGCTCTTAAACTTGAGGGTCAAAAGTTAGGCTCACGAGCCATATCATTTTTAAGAGGTAATTAATCATTGACATTATGCAGAGCCCATTTCAAAATGACAAATTTTACATAATCAAGGGCAATTCGAAACTCTGACATAATAATTACGTAGTAATGACAGAGGACATGGTACGATGTGGGGGGGGGGGGTGAAATATATCAGTCTGATGGGTCTGACGATATTCTACAATCAGGGTCAGAACCAGATTGCTGTATTTTTTTTTTGGGGGGGGGGGGGAGGGGGGGGGGTAAGGCGACCTACATTAAATTTTTGACATTTTATTGCGCTATATACCCTCGATCGTGTTATTATGTTGGAAGGGATTACGGCACTGACTATAATGCAAATCTTCAGTTCCCTCGTTATGTAATATAGGTCCATGGTCATGTTCACTGAACAGTGAGTGACCAACGGTCATTTATATTTTTGACGAACTGTACAAAATAGAGCTACCATCATGGCTACATGATCGGTTTAAAAAGCAGATCAATATAGTTTCGGTCATTAACGTTTAATAACATCAAGGCATCAACACAATACATTCATGTATTTATGTTTAAAATAAACAGATTAACAACCCAGATGTATAAAAGAAATCAATAAAGGGTAACATGCAAGAAGATGTCAGTCCGGCAGCGCATCTTGCTTACTGGTAGAGTGATTGCGGATTGGTTGTAAAGCTAGAAAATATGGCCTGCCTGGCATAGCATGGCATATTTGTTTTATGAATATTGCATTGTAACTGACAAGAGGACCTATATGTGTTCGGAAATTTGCAATAATTCTAAAGACACAAATGAGGAGACGTCATCAACGGCCTTGAATTTGTGTTGGTTTGTTATTTTCATTTACTTACTACGGATACTTTTCATCTCTAGGCAAGGGATGAAGGGTTACTTCGTGGTATGGACACTGCATACGCTCGTTTATAGGCCTATTATGTACATGGCCCCAAACCGTTGGACAAAATATGGACAGAGGGGATTACAGCAATGACATTTTACACAGATTGTGAAATGAAATACAATCATTGTGTAGATGATTTATTGACTCTGCAAATAAATTGTGTAGCTTATGGCTACTTGAACTGAAGAAACTCAAACACCATTGATTTGCTGTTATAAACCCGAACAAGGTCACACGTAGTGTGTGTAAGGGGAGGAGCTGGGAGAGGGGCAGGGGAGGGTTAGGGGCGCGCGTGCTCCTCCCCTATCGAACGTTCCGCGACTTCCGCCCAAGCCTTCAGTGTTTCTTTATCTTAACAACAAGATTTCCGAAAAAAAGGAAAAATAGTAGAAAACAGTACATAAAGAAAGCAAAGTAGATGCTGTAATTATTCATTAACTGAATCATTTCATTAAACATTTATTTACCAATTAAATAATTAATAATGTAAAATGTTATTATCTATTCATTCGAATGATTGATCAAACATTATGCCAATTGCAGTTACCATGGTTACTGTCTACATTCATGTCTGTCCAACATTCCACATCTGTTATTTAGTTTATTCCATAAATGCGTTATTTTATGTCTATTATTTTCGATCGATTCCAAATAAGTAAAAATAATTTTACCGCTGTTAGATCCGAGTTCTTTCATTATTCTCGTTTGTGTGTCTGTTTGTTTACATTTTCTCTTATTTATTTTCATTAATCTATTTTATCATAATAAATTAATTAATATATTAATCATTATTATTACTATTATTATTTATTTATTATTAATATTATTGTTATTATCAGGGGCGGAAAAAGGATTTTCCAAGGGGGCACCTTTTGCCGAGGAAAATTTGGACAAGCAAAATAAAAAAAGGTCTTCACTTTCAAGGGGGGGGGGGGGGACAAACTTCTGTTTTAACGGCATTTTTACCATTATAAATTTTAATTGTGCCTTCCAAGGGGGGGGGGGGGCGGTCTGGCTGTGCCCACTAAATTCTGGATCCGCCAGTGGTATTATCATTGTTATTATTATTATTACTATTATTATTATTATCATTTTATTTTATTCATTTATTATTATTTTCATGGGGCAGGGGTCTTTTGAAGAGATTTCTCACTTCGACCAATCTAATTTCTAGTATCTTCGATCGAGCGAGCTGCATGATAATTACGGTGACCTAAACAGTATAATAATTCTTTTTGTCAAAGTAATCCCTCAACGGCACAACACACATCTTTCTACCCACAAAAGTTTGACGACCAACAGAAGCTAATTAATCAGAGTTAACAACTGAATTAATCCCATCGGTACAGTTTGTCGAAGATATTTGAATTTCGGCCCAGTCCCTGCTGACAGAGATAAAATGGATGACAAATCAGATGGGATATCTTATCAAATATAATTCTTTATAGAGCCAGGGGCATACTAAGTGCCATGTAAGGGGGGGGGGGGGGCTTTCAGGGGCATCAGAATTCATAATGCTCATTCATAAAAATATGAAAAAAATAAATATGAGTTTCTTTCGCTTTGCGCTTTGTTTCGAGTTCTCTCGCTGTATAGTTTTTTTTCTTCTTCTACTTCTTCTTCTTCTTCGTCTTCTTCTTCTTCATCTTCTCCTTCTTCTTTTTATAGGGGGGGGGGGCGCCCCTCTTCTCACCATTTGACAATTATTCTCACCATTAAACCCGTGGAAGCTTCTGTGGTCTTTTATACAGGAAAGATATCGTTTTAATTTATCTTTTGCCTCTTATATTTAAAGTGGTTAATACGGTAAACGCATTTAGATAACATCAATTATAAAAAAAAAACCGCCGCCGTCTAATAGAACTACTGATTAAAAATAAAGCTGAAACACGACATTCCACATAAAGACCTGGTTTAGTATCGTAAAACAAAGCAAAGATAACCCAGACCTGGATCTGGAAAAATAAATAGAGAGAGAGGAGAGAGAGAAAAAGAATCACACTAACATTTCATCGAAATCGGATGTAAAACAATTTAGGTATGGCATTTCAAAGCTTAGCAAAAAAAAAAGGATGTATGCTTATGTCCTGGGACCTGTTTCATAAAAAAACTTACAGCTATTGTATTTTTACCATTATTTGATTCCCACTTGGTGCGCTAGTGCTCTCTGGGGAGGCATAAACCCTCATTACCAGGTCCATCGGAGAGGGTTCTCTGGTCGCTTGCTTACGAGCAGTCATGCTTTCTTAGCAATCAGGAAAAATATCACCACCATTATTACCATTATGGTAACTACCATCATATGACCATGGAATACTTGATTGTGATTGGCTGCTGAGCAGTGTTACCATGGTAATTGCAGTAATGACAAAGTTATTTCAATTATCATGAAACAGATCCAAGATCTTTACCATGTTTATGGAAATGGGAGAATTGATGATGTCAATCACTATTTCTATGTATTTTATTCCATGAAAATGAAATTTCTCAATTGTTTTCCTCATTATATGAAGGTTCCTTCTTGAATATGTGGAATTGCTATTTATTAAACATATTGCGATTCAACTATTAGAGATGCTAATCCATTTCGTCAAATAATGAATATTAAAAAAAAATTAAATAGTAAAACAAAAATAAACGAAATAGTGAGTGTGTGATATCGCCGGTTCCACATTTGCATATTATACATCACTGAGCTATGAAAAATAACAGAAATCTATATGCCATGAATTTCTTATACTACATCCGATCTCATGGAATTTTCAGCTTTATGCTTGTTTGATTTTGCCATAATTTTATTTATTAAAATCAAGCTTTTGTTGGGATGACGTCATCATTTAAAATGAGTAGTGAAGATATTACTTGAAGATCCCTGCTGAGAGATTCACTCCGAAATGAATTAATATACATCGATTATAAATTAACTCTTTATAAACTGCATATCATAGTTTCACTCTAAGATCTCCAATTGATCTTTCAAGGCCACTCCAAAATGAATTAATCGATTAGGAATTCACTTTTTTTAAACTGCATTTTCACATCGAAACCAGGAAATCATTAAAAAAAAATGGATTTTCACTCTTTATAAACTAGATTTTCGCTCTTTATAAACTGGAGTTTCACTTTTTATTAAAGGACAAGTCCACCCCAACAAAAAGTTGATTTGAATAAAAAGAGAAAAATCCAACAAGCATAACATTGAAAATTTCATCAAAATCGGATGTAAAATAAAAAAGTTATTACATTTTAAAGTTTCGCTTAATTTCACAAAACAGTTATAATATGTACATCCTGGTCAGTATTCAAATGAGGAGACTGATGATGTCATCCACTCACTATTTCTTTTGTATTTTATCATATGAAATATGATATATTCTAATTTTCTCCTCATTGTGAAGTGAAACAACAATTAATTCCTCCCTTAACATGTGGAATTACCATTGTTTAATACCATATGGTTCAGTCAAGTTGGCCCTTATTGTCAAATCTGTAAAATATGAAATATTATATAATTCAAACAATAAAAAACAAAAGAAATAGTGAGTGAAGGACATCATCGTCTGTCTCACTTGCATGTCACTGAGTTGTGCATAGAACTATTTCGTGAAAAATAAGCGAAACTCTAAAATGTCATAACTTTCTTATTTTACATCCGATTTTGATGAAATTTTCAGCGTTATGCTAGTTTGATTTTTCTTTATTTATTCAAATCAACATTCTTCTGGGGTGGACTTGACCTTTAACTGGATTTCATTCTTTATAAACTGCATTTTCAATCTTCATTAACCGCAATGTCTGCTAGACAATTTTTCAAAACAGTGACCAGACCATGCATGATCCATGCATGTATGGAGGTAAAAATATAAATCTCCCTCTGCATGCACAAATGCAGAGTCTGAAGTAGTGAGACTACAGGTTCACTCATGTTCTGTGACTACTTTGACCAAATTTGATACTAGTCTTCATCCTAGACACGCTGTAATTTGTTCAAGTATCAAATATGAGACTGTGCTTGCAGACATTCTATTTGGTCCAGCCCTAACTTCGAGGAGTTGAGCTATTTTATTCAGGCACCTCTGCCGGTGTCCGCAAATATTTGCTAAGTAAAGCTCCATTATCTTTATATGCCGTCATCTCCCGACTCAGAAGAATCCAGAAGGGCTTTTATCCTAAAAGGAAATTCAAGTGGGGCATTTTCGTTTACGTTAATGAGACAATTCGCTCCGACATAATACAAACAATAGCCTTTCTCTATGAAAATAAGACCTTTCTTGGGGCGCATACCAGAAAGACTTCTAACCTATTATAAGATAGGGCATTAAACTCATCCAAGACATGCAGAACATTAATGGGTATGAACATGTCGGGGAACATGTAGTGGTCCATGGTAGGATATATCTCCTTGGTAGGACCATAGAGCTATTATAGCTCCATGGTAGGACAACAGAATTTGTTGTAACAGAAGAATTACAATATTGCTTTAGGTAACCATGGAACTAATAGGGGGGGGGGGGGGTCGGTGTTGGAAATGTAAAGTGAATGACCGCCTACAAGTTGCATAATGCGTTTCTGACGATGGAGCATGGATGTCTATTCATTCTTGGGAATTCATCGCAATAGGAGTAGTGGATTTTATTGATTGGCATTCGTCTTATTGCCATGTCAGGCATGCTTAGTAAATCCATTGATAATTTCTGGCTAAACAAAACAGAAAAAATTGGGATTTCGGCTTATTGGTTTTCCTTGAAATGGCATTTCCTGTCTAAAGACAAGTCAAGCAATGTTACAATTCAATATAGCACTACAATTCCATTCAGACTCTGGTGGGCTTAAAATTCAGACTGATTTCATATAGGTCCATGTATATTTCGACAACTCGAGGGCTTGCGCCGCGCCTCCACGCTGGTGGGCTTAAAATTCAGACTGATTTCATATAGGTCCATGTATATTTCGACAACTCGAGGGCTTGCGCCGCGCCTCCACGCTGGTGGCCTTCATCGAGCTTGGCCTTCAGTTCTAAAACCTAGGACAGTCCAGGCCAGGGCTATGCTAATGTTTTCTTCTTCCAAGGACCATATATATATGTATACTCCGCGAAAGAGAAGATAAGCATAATACATGATACCAATCTGACCATGAGTAAACATTACGAGGAAGTAGAGCGCATACATAAATTATAGTGTGTACGGAATAGATTAAAAAACACAGCGGGCTCTATAGAGATAAAGGAATGCTATTGTTTTTTTGTTTTGTAATTAACCTGCGCCCCCTTTTCGCAAGTAGATCTAGATCTGGTTACATTCATTCATTCATATTTTTCTTTTCCATGTTTTAACTTCCTTAGGTTTTCATTCTATTTGACCTAAAAAGAAGGGGGAAAACAGCTATGTCTTTCTTCCCTTTTCCCCTTTCGCTTTTTCCTTTTCTCCTTTTTTTCTTTTTGGGAGCGTTTGGGGGGCGACCGCCCCCTGGCTGCGCGCCTGTAATTAGATCACACCGCTCGAGATGATGTGAGCAGGAATTACATGGTGTGAGTGAGAGTGACCAACGATTGACCTTTGAGTATCAGTCGATGACGTAACAATACCAGGATTTTCGAGCAACTAATGAATTGCACACCTTCTACGATCTTCCTTGACAACACCCCGCCCACTTTGTAGTTTTCATTCATGCGAGCGATCAGCTGATCACGCAGCTTGGCTGTATAGTCTGCAGGCACAGACTCAAATGTAACAGTACCACTGTCAGATTCCGAGGCCGAGTAAATATAGTCTCATCCTTCAGACTCGGCTTTAATGATTATTCGAAAACCTTCGGATTGTTTCTGGAAATAAGCATGGCTGAACAGGGGAGCGTTTCACGCCACTGTCTAATGTTACAAGCTACTGGTTATCCATGCATCTGAATGGCTGAGAGGTAGTTAGGATGTGAAAATCACTGAAAGTAACAAAAACTTTTCATGAATGCTCTCCACGGGTGAATGAGAGCGGGGAAAATATTCGTCAAAGAGTTCGGCATTACTCTTTTAAAATGGGCAAACTCTTCTTTCATTTGGAAATCCTCCAGGAATTATCTCACGAACATTATTCCGAGGCAATTCGAATACAACAGTAGACCATGGATATAGCTCCATGAGTAGACTCAAAGTTTATGCTTACGTCATAGAGACGTCAGTACTGGGTGCAAAATTCTCACTATCAAATTACTCCCAAGACTAGCAAAAATATAATTCATAGTACACTGACATAGCAACGGATGTGGCTCTTTATTGAAATTACTTTTGATATCTTTTGGAAGCCACCCCTCATTAAAGCCGCCGTAGTTCTGGTTCCTCTGAGTTCGAATCCATATACTACAAAGGCTGTTCTCGGCATTCTGAAACTTTGCCCGGAAGTTCCTGACATGGCAACGGGATATGTATGGTTATATTATGTCAAAGATTGTGCATGTTTCATATACGCCTAAGGACCACCAGGAAATAAACATTCAGAGTTGAATCACTTTGGAAACATGTCTTACGATTGAAATTTGAAAAAAAAATCCGGTGATTAATTTGTTGATTCTTTGTGGAGAGAGCCCTGCGTCTTCAAGTCTGCTGTAAGTGAAAACGAAAAAAGAGTTTGTGATTATACCATGGACCTATAGGTCCATGATTATACCCAGTGCAATACTGTCAAATAAATTTTGGGGAAATTGAATCAATACGAAATTTGCAAAAGGCCAATTGACTTGCATAATATAATCCGTCCGTCATGAGCGCCCGTCGGACTACTAATGCGATAAAAGTTCGTACAGCACGAATTTGACCGATCTCGTGTATGGGGCGCCAAGTGTCCGCCAGTGAATTCCGTCCAAATCACGGCATTCCGTACACAAAATGTGTTTTTATTCAGACGAAAATCATTTCGTCATGACGCTTTTTTATTTCGTACACAAAATTTATTTTTTGTCACACAAAATCAATTTCGTCTCGACGAAATGCACGAAATCAATTTCGTCTAGACGAAATGTAATTGCGTCCACAAAGTTTATTTGGCGTGCCATACGAAATGAATTTTTATCAAACGAAATGGCGCACCAAATGTCCGATGGTAAATTCCGTCCAATTCACGCCATTCCGTACACAAAATGTGTTTTTGTTCATATGAAAATCATTTCGTCATGACGCAGTTTTATTTCGTATACGAAATTATTTTTTGTCACACAAAATCAATTTTCGTCGAGACTAAATGTAATTGCGTCCACAAAATTTATTTCGTTGCGATGCGAAAATCTATTCCGTCGACGAAATCATTTTGTGTCAAAACCACAAAAAAATTTCGTTGACGAAATGATTTTGTGTCAAAACACAAAAAAATTTCGTCGACGAAATGATTTTGTGTCAAAACACAAAAAAATTTCGTCGACGAAATGATTTTGTGTCAAAAGACAAAAAAATTTCGTCGACGAAATGATTTTGTGTTTTGAGTCTTTTTGACATAAAATCATTTCGTCTCCTCTGTCTCGAAGGGGACATAAGAAGGTCGCTGATTGGCTGCACCTTGCTCAAGCTGTTTTCGCTCCGGGACGATCACACTTTTTCACAGCTCAGATTGGCATGTTGGTGAACTTATTAGCTTAGATTTCACGTTATTCATGCCTACATGAGCTGCATACAACTGCTCTAATCGGTAGGATGTGGACGGACATTGCATTCGTAAGTTCAGCTATGTTTTCGACTTCAAAATTTCGTTGAAAAAAAAATGGGAATTCGTTAGTCGTTACCAAACTTGCATTTGCAAAAAGCTGTGTAACAATACTAGTCCCGTGTATTTAAGTTTATGTACTGTAGTCAGCAGACCATGGGGGGGGGGGGGGTTGGTCTTTTCTGCACACCTAAAAAGTAAAATGGTTATGAATTATACAGGTTGAAGATATTTAGGCCTTGATCTTAATAAATAATGTAAAATTCATTCCGAGCAAAATGCTGAAAATTTCATTGAAATTGGATGACAACAAAAGTTATTGATGCCTGGCCGTACATGCCGTATGAAACTCTAACGTTAGGCTACTCCACTCAGTGACTCACGCGTATTGCGAGGTTAGTATTAGTATACTAACCTCGCACCATTAACCACGTTTGGCAATGGATTTCTAACTAGTGGGTCACGCGTGCTGTGATCCCACTTCTGGTGTCCACAACACACAACTTCTATTGCTTGATTTTTCTGTGCGCGGCGGCATGTAATGAACCCTTGAGTGACTAGGCCTAAAAAACTCAGGCAATGGTTCGTATAGCCAGCCATTAAACACTCCACTATAGCCTATAGGTGAAGCAGAGGTTAGCAGTAGTGAAGTGTAGTGGAGCTTACACGAACCATCGCCTGCTGTACTAGTATAGTTGTGGTAGCCCTGGCCCCACTCATTACTAGTTCGAGGTTAGTGGCTACATATAGTTGGTACAGTACGTGTATAGATCTATAGTACTAACCTCGTACACCGAACTGCATTTGGCCCTGGATTTCTGTGAAGTTGGCCTTGGCAAACATCGCTTCATTACAATACAGAATTAATATTTGCCGAAACTCCTCGCTACTCACCGGGGCGCTTTGCGGTGAGTAGCCATAATACAAAAAGTCAATAGTATATTTTTAATTAGGCCTAAATCAAAATCATATTAAAAAAAAAGCAAATTTGATTACTTTGGAGTTTGGACTAGAAAGTGACTTTGCGTGTCTCTTCTTTTTACGCAAATAAAAGGAAGCCTGATGGTGGCGCTAATAAATTTCACAGCCTTGTTACAGGCTCGCTTCAAATGCAGCTCCTCGGTAATTATGCCCCCGCAGACAAAGTCCGGAGGGGGCATTAAGCGTTGCCCCTGTCCGTTGATTCGCCCGCCCCCCCAATTGGTTTCCGCGCAATAAATCGAAATATATTTCGATTTATATATATTGATTTTAAAAAAAAATGGTGTGTAGGTACATGACACCATAGTACAGGCTAACTTTGAATTCGGAGTCTGCAGGTCCAAGGTCACAGCTCATGAAATATCCGAGTTGGTTTCCGCATGATGACTTATGAAATATTCAACAGATTTATAAAAATTAGGGTGTGTAGGTAGATGACACCATATACAGGCTAAGTTCGGAGTCGGCAGGTCAAAGGTCACGGCTCATTAAATATGCAATTTAGTTTCCGCATGATTACTTATAAAATATTCTACATATTTAAACAAATTTGAGTGTGTAGGTAGATGATACCAATACAGGCTAAGTTAGAATTCGGAGTATGCAGGTCAAAGATCACAGCTCCTTAAAGATATCTTATGAAATATTCAACAGATTTTTAAAAAATTTGGGTGTGTAGGTAGATGATGATGATGCACAGCATTTTTACAGCGGCGTAACAGGGTTCGGTGGCCAGGGGGGGGGGGGGGGCAAGAGCCAAAAATTTCCCGGTCATATCATGGTATGAATATAGGCGTAATGGTGTATTGGTGTATTTTGAGAAGGCCAGAACTTACCTTTAAAAAAAGTTGCGAGCGAGCGAAGCGAGCGAGCAATTTTTTTAATACCTTTTTAATACAAAAATCCAATTTTGTGATAGATTTTGACATGATATCCAGATAATAAATTTATTTAATTATTCTCTCTTTAGATTCCTTTTTTGTCACGGTGGTCTGTACGCCACTGTGAAGAGGATTCTTTGCGGCAGTAGCGTGAAGAGTAAAAAACAAAACAAAAAAACAACGAGGAGCGCAGTATAGAACATGTGCCAAAAGGCTGCTTTATATATATATAAGTCCTGAGCGAGCGAAGCAAGCGAGAAAAAAAATCAACTTTTCATGAGAATCTAACTTTGAGCTATTTTTTAACATATTCAGTAATTAAAATCATATCCTACAATACTTTTCCAACAAAAAAGGAGGTAATTCCTCCTTTTTTTTGTTCTTGGCTGTAGAACTTTTTGGGGCCATGGCCCAACCCTTCCATACGCAGTGCTGTGTGTTTGGGGTCCAGGGCAGAGCCCCAGGAACTTCTTGATATCAAAGCCATTTAAACCTTGCAGATTTCCCCAATTTTAATCAAATCGCGGGCATAATATAGCTTTTACACAACACATTTATTCAACCCAGTTGCGTAATGAACCAAATATTTTGAGGGGGCAAAACATAGAAATGTGGGAAAAATTTGTAAAAAGTCGCCAGTGTGCAAAGCGAGCTGGAAAAAATTGCCTATTGAAATTAAAATCTAATTATGTGATAGATTTTTCCATTATTATCAGCAAATAACACATTTCCTTGTTTTTATTCATTTCATTATACGTCATGTACGTTGTCTCCTATAAAATTTCTTTTATATCCTCTTGGGTGTGGAACCACGACCCCCCCCCCGCCTGTATGGCAGTGATTGAACGTGATTGAACGGGGGCGTTATAGAGCCATTTGAAGATTATAAATGAAGAGCCCCTACTTTGTGGGGTCTGGGGCAAAGCCCCGGTAGCTTATTTGCATAAAATTTAGAAAACTTATAGCACAATGTTGTATGCAGTCCATCTTTCTTCCCGCTCTTTAATTTCAATCATCAGCAGCCCGGTCGTGTTATTTTTTTTCTTGTTCCTTTTCTTTGTTTTCTAATTTAGCTCTTGACTAATTACATTCTACCTTCGTTTCCCGCTATTGTTTGCCATTTTGTCATCTTTTAATTTATTTCCCACCGTGCTATTGCATTACAAAGGCCCTTTTCTCAATGATTTGTTCTTTTTCAAATTTTAATTCTATCGTACATTTTCCCGCTTTCCTCCCTTTTTTACTAAAAACAGTTTTTTCTTCGTTGTCTTTTTCCTTTTCTCTTTCCATTTCCCTTTCCTCCTTTTCTTTCCCCTTTCCTTCCCCTTTCCCTTTCTTTCTCCCTCCTTTTTTTCTTTTTCCCGTTGTTTTTTAATTTTCCCGGTGAAATCCGCCAGGGGGGGGGGGGTAACTTGCCCCCCCTGCCCCCCCGCCTGTTACGCCACTGCATTTTTATAGCACCATATATCTGTCAAAGACATTCAAAGGCATATTGGAGGAGCCAGCCAATCTGGGTCGCCTACAAGGGCGCGCACACAGAACTGTGACCCGCAGGTCTCTCCTCCCGATAACTGGTTGGGGGAATGCAGGTGGACCACTACACAGGGTCATTAAATATGCGAGTTGGTATCCTCATAATAACTTATAAAATTTCAACAGATTTTTTAAAAATTGGGTGTTTAGATAGATGACACCATAATACATGCAAATGAGCCTCGAAATTCGAAAATTATAATATTACATAATAATTCATAGAAAATGAATTATATTGTACACAAGTGGGATAAATCATTCAATAGTAATTGTAATGCACAGAATTATAACAAGTGTTGGTAAAACATCACAAAACCATTCATTTTAAAGTAGTAAAATAATTGAATTGACAAAGATTCTACCACTTCAGGCCATCCATAATTGGACTCGTACTCGTCGCTTTCAGACCCTTCTCTCTCTAATATACGCATAGAATTTATAAAATCGTGTGTTTCGGTATCTAAAGAGTTTATTCATGATGATAATATTTTGATGGTGTTTGGAATCCTAAAAACCTGTATAATTATCATCATTTTAGGAAGAAAGCCTGTATGGTTTACTTAAACTATTCAAATTTTATATCTGGGGATACCCATCTCAATGTCCACATACATGTGATTTTTTTTTGTCATGAAATGAATTACTGATAATTTCATTTCATCAGCAATTTAATGCCCATGTCTGCATGTTTGAGTATGTTTTATGCATATTTCGCCTCTGCTATTATTTTGATAGGATGTATTTCCAAATTCATCACAATAATTGTAAGTTTTATCATAATTTTACTTTTTGAAAATTATGCTATTTTTGTTCCACCAATAGTATCAATATGACGATATCAATGGATTCTAGTTAATCCTTTTGGGTAAGATTGGAACTAACTCTGTGTTTAATAGATAAAGATATATGACTAACTTGTCCAGGTAATGAGAAATGGGCCCCTGCTGAGTAGGCCTAGAGTTTTTATGCCCCAGCAGACGAAGCCCGGAAGGGGCAGTAAGCGTTGCCCCTGTCCGTCCCCCCACTTGGTTTCTGCGCAATAACTCGAAAAATATTTAATGGATTTTAAAAAATTTTGGTGTGTAGGTAGATGACCACAAAATACAGGCTAAGTTCGAATTCGGTGTACGCAGGTCAAAGGTCACATCTCATTATATATGCAAGTCGGTTCAAAGGTCTAAATTTGTTAATTAATTATATATATGCATATTGGTTTCTGCATGATATTAAGTTCAATCATATTGAATGGATTTCTGATCGCGTTAAAGGGGAATCCAGCCTTGGCCATTAAATGTTGTGTTGGGAAGGAGAAAAATAAATTAAACAGAATGGTGAAAGTTTGAAAGAAATCAGACAAGCAATAAGAAAGTTATAGCTGCTTTAAAATTGAGATCACTAATACTATGTAGATTTCAAATTGGCAACTGGATAAGTAAATTATGACAAGGGGCAAGGACAACTTTCCCATAGGCCATGTACTTTATTATCAGGGATTAGTGGTTTTCTCCTAAGTACCCATTCCCCTGGGGCAGTAATCTAAATATAACCCAGGTAGTATATTGTTTTATGTCCTCATGAAAGAAAAATATTAATTTGAAATAAAACTTTTGGGAAAAAAAAATCACATTTTCGCCATAATATGAATTGGAGTACATGGAAGAGTAGTCCTTGCCTTACATCACTATGACATCCCATATGCAGCCAATTTGAAGTCTCCATGGGTACAGTGATTACCAATATTTACAACTTTTAAAAATTCATAACTTTCTTGTTGTTTGTCCAATATTGTTCAAACTTTCACCTATCAACTTGTCTGATTTTTCTTTTCCTTATAAAAACAATTTTTTATTTGGGTTGGATTCCCCTTTAAGCGGGGGCATCTGTGTCCTTTGGACAAGTCAAATTTTCTTAATTATGTGTAATTGATTTTATGACATGTGTTTACATTTGCTGCAGATTCCCATTCAGCCGTTGGACTGAACCTGTACTGTCTGTAACACAGTATGGATGGTCAATATGAAGCGAGCTTCATTGAATTCCTCCAAGAGCTCTGTACTCCGTTCTGACCATTTTGAAGATGGTTGCTTTGACAGGACTGGGCAAGTGACTCGTCTTAGACAGGATGCTGTCCCAACCATGTTTGATTTCCTGCCTCGTCTTCAGAAGGTACAGTAGATCTATATCATACATGTGTTCTAAAGAAATATTTTCTCTGTATTATCTACCTTTGGTTTGATAGAACATTGCTTTAAATATTCCATTTTCAGTAGCCAAATAGAGATGAAAATTATCCTATTTGGGAGGGTAACCATGGACCTGGGCCTATACTGTGTATTTACAGTAAACTCTTACTAAATGAACAAATATATTAAAAATTTGGTTTACCCTACATAATAATCCTGGGCTACTTTGAGATTGCATAGCCCGGGGGGGGGGGGCCTTTTTGGTCCCCCTCTTCAGATCTCCATGCACTGTCGATCGCAACGAAAACCGATGCACACGTCACCATCAATGTAATCTGCAAGCATGGAGCTCGACATTTTTTTTTGACCGCGTCACTCGTTGACTTTTTACTTTCAAGTCTTGCGCAACTTTTGAGACCAAAATTGTGACCCCCAGGTACAGGGTTCCGAAATTACGCAACATTTCGTAACTGCATGCAGAACCAAAATTGCTCAAAAACGTGTATTTGTGTACAAATCCAATGCAAGTAGTGTTTTTAGCCAAAATTTATAAAATGTATCATATTTTTCCTTTTACTGCTCAAAATCAATTAATTTTATCTTGTTTATGGTAAAAAAAAACGTCTCCGACAATTTCCATTGAAAAAACAATAAAAAACAAAAAGTCGAAAAACACAGAAATACATAAGAAATTTAGAAAACAATAAAATACATAAAAAATGAATGTGATGTTGACAACTTTTTAAAAAATTAATTTAATCAGATGCCTATAAAGAGTAAGTGAAACAAAAATGAGCATTTTAGGGGCATTATTTTGTTAATTAGAGCAAACTTATGATTTTACGCATTAATTAACATAATGAGCAATGAGATTTTTCGCAGATTTTGATATTATGGTATTGTAGATAATGCCATGGGTAACGCGCGTGCCAATTTTCGTCGCGATTGCGAGATCAACGGCCAAGATCATAAGGGGGGCTGAATCAGCCCCCCCCCGTCTTCTTAGGCGTCGAAATAGCCCAGTCTATTTAGGGTTAAAGATAAATCCCTTAATAATTCCCCAAATTCTATGATTTCTAAACAAATGTGCTCCTGAAGAAATGGTAAATCAAATTTCTACTTTTATGTATTTTATTGGTTCTATAATTCCATACGTATTTCTTTGTTTTGGGGCCTTATGTATTTTATAGTTTTTTTTCATTGGGATCACTTCGTGGCACTATTCCAATTATAAAAAGCAAGATTTGATTATTTCCAACCAATTAGTGCAAGAATAATGATGCATTTGTCAATTATGACTGAAAATAGTATTTCCATTGGATTAAATATGTATACAAAATAATATTTTTGAGCAATTTTCGGTCCAACATGAACTCATAAAATGTTGCGTAACTGCGTATCTGGGCGTCTCGAATTTTGTCTAAAAGCTCTGCGAGAATTGAACGAAAAAGAAAATTGTGGTACCTCGTTTCTCATTGTGGACTTATCGTGAAAAATGTGGATGGGGGGGGGGGGCTTATTAAGCCCCCCCCCCCCCCGGGGCTAGATAGGGTTAATATATCATCATGAATATTAAAAAAAAAAAACATTTATTTTGTTGCAAGTCACTGGAAAAGGTTTGATTCCTAAATAAATATTATTCTTCATGTATTATCGAATATTTAATTGAAAAATTTAAAGCTATCTTTTCATTCTTCTATCTGTTTTTGTTCAATATTTCTTATATGTTTCTTTTTTTTAATTCATTCATCTCGTACAGAATTCACCCAAGCCAAGGAATTCCCCGAAAGAAAGACGTTTTGATTCAGCAAACAACCTCCCAGATACTGCAAAGTCTTCAGCACCTTCATTTCTCGAGGACCACTCCTACTCAATATCAGAAAGTCCAAGAGAGGTAAAGTGGAAGATAACAGCAATAATGGACTGTATTAAGAACTTGGAGAAGAGGCTGAAAACCACACACGAGAAGTCCCGCCGTGTACATTACTTGCTCTTAAGTTTGGACAAACATAACTTGCAAAACTTTACAACAAATAATTACCCCAATGTGCATTCTGATTATTTAAAATAGCTCAATGAAATAGTTTATCAGTGGGCATGTAACAAAAGTGAATTCATTAAATTTGAACGTGTTGCAAAAATGATGTCTTACAGTATATTCATTCTGACTTAGAATGTCAGAAGAGAAAAAAGTTTGTGAAAAGTAGGAATGACGGCAAGATGACAGAAGAATAGAACAGGATAGAGCAAGGGGGACAGATAAAGGACAAGTCCACCCCAAAAATTGTTGATATGAATAAAAAGAGAAAAATCCAACAAGCATAACACTGAAAATTTGATAAAAAATCGGATGTAAAATAAGAAAGTTATGACATTTAAAAATTTTGCTAAATTTTACAAAAGAGTTATATGCACATTCTGTACACAGTCAGTATGCAAATGAGGAGACTGATGACGTCATCCACTCACTATTTCATTTGATATATAGAATAAGGTATATTCTAATTTTCTCCTTGTCATGTTAAACAAAATTTTATTCCTCCCTGATCATGTGGAATTAGCATTATTCAATACTTTTTTGGTTCAGTAAAGTTTGTCCTTATGGTAAAATCTGTAAAAAATGAAATATTGTATAATTCAAACAATAAAAAACAAAATAAACAGTGAGTGAGGGACATTATCGACTGTCTCATTTGCATGTCACTGAGTTGTAAATATTTTTGTTTTGTGAAAAATAAGTGAAAATTTAAAATGCCATAACTTTCTTAGTTTACATCCCATTTTGATGAAATTTTCAGCGTTATGCTAGTTTGATTTTTCTAAATTTAACTGAACCAACAATTTTCTTGGGTAAACTTGACCTTTACTAATGAGCTGTTGGATAGAGACAAAAAGATGAATTGAGATTGAGGGTGATAGAGAAAGAGAGACAGGTGTGGGGGAGCCTTTGATGAATGCCTGAGAAAGCGAACATTACCATAATTTTTTTTTGAGGATTTGGACAGTAATGAATAGTACATGTTTTTTCTGTTGGTATTTCTCAAAATATGTGTATGTTGTATGTAATGAAATGGGTATAATCCTTTTGTAAGATACACTCATTCAGAAAATATTAACTAAACAAAAAAAAAAGCCAAATTATATTTTACTTATTTTCAACTGTTCAGACACTCTCATATCAAAAGTACCCCCCCCCTCATTTTAAGGTATTGGAGAGAGAGAGAGGTTGGATGAGAAATGGATTGGCTGTCTGCAGAAAAAATGCAGGGGGAGCAAAACATTTTTAGGATATGTTCAAGGGAGCGAAGCGACCGAGCAGAAAAATTATTCTGGGGATATATGTGAGAGAGCAAAGTGACGAGAAGAACAAATGCAGGGGCCAAAATATTTCGAGAATATGTGAGAGGGAGCAAAGTGACCAAGCAGAAGTAAAAGGAAAGAGGGACAAAAATTGTGGTATGTGTGAGGGAGCAAAGCATCCGATAAAAAAAACCAGAAAGCAGGTCAATCAAAATATTTTTCGAATTTGTGCTGGTGCGCGACACGTTCACTCCCGAGCGATAGGGACTTTTTTAAAAATGGCATAGGAAATATGCGTTTTCTATAATCATGGTAAACTGATAATATGGTAGAATTTAGGTGTTGTAAGAGTTAAATTCTGAATGAACTGTATTGGCTGGTTAGACATGCGCAGAGGATTATTTGTCTTTATCCATTTTTATTTTCACATTTTTCTTTTGTTTGAATTTATTTTCCAGGGGGTAAGCCCCCCCCCCCTCCTCCCATTCCTGTGGATACCAATGGGGCGGGGGCTTGGAATAGTGCAAGTTAGAGAGGGTGAATCTGAACTTTATAGATATCAAAAGAGAAAGAAAGAATTGTAAAATGAAAATGAATAAAAACAAAGATAGAGAGGGGGAGAGTGAGAAAGCAGGTGAACTTTCGAGGGGCATTAAAAAGTCTCAGATTAAAAACAACATTTTTGTTTTTGTAATTGTTTATTTTATTTACCCAGGGTCAGTCAAAATATTTTGGAATATGTGCGAGGGAGCGACACATTCACTCCCGAGCGGTAGGGACTTGTTTTAGGAAACATGCGTTTTCTAAGAATGGTAAACCCATATTTTAAGGTAAATTGCCAATTCGTCTACTGCCATACAGTCCACTCACCACATGGTCTACCTTCATTTTGTCTATAAATGCCATTTCGTCCAATAGCAATTTCGTTTACCACCCATTTAGTCTAATTCTATTAAGGCTAATGCCATCTCCATTAATCAGTTCGTCCAATGTTCATTTAGTCCAAGCCATGTTGGCTAATATCAGTTGGTCCAATATCCAAATTATCTACCGGATAATTGTCATTTCGTCTATCATTTCGTCCACCACCCATTAGGTCCAATAATCAGTTTGTCTAACAACCAAATCGCCCAGTTCGTCCAATTCTCAAATCGTCCAATAGTCATTTAGTCTAATAGCCAATTGGTCCAATAGCCATGTTGTCTAATACAAATATAATGCATCATCCGGGGGGGGGGGGACGAAATGACTTCTTAAATATACCTTGAAATTCCTGAAGATAAAAAAATATATAACTAGGCCTGCTATCAGGAATGGAATGATGCGGTACAGCATGCAGCCTCCTACCCCCCCCCCCGCTCTCTCTACCACATCACGCACACAAAAGGGGGAATTGGAGTGGTTAAAATTGATAAAATTGAAATAGGGTCCTTTGATTTGGAATTTACCCTCATTTCTTTTTTTTTACAAATGCACACCTAAAAATGATAATCATCACTCATCATACAACAATGATAATAATTGTAATAATAATAATTAATGATAGTACTAATAAACAAGAAATGTACTATAATAATAACGATAACAGCCTTGGACGGTACAAAAAAAATTAAAAAGAGAGAAAAGTGGGAAAGGATGGGGAGAACATTACATAAAAACATAAAATGTATTACAATGGAGCTTAAAAAAACACTAATAAAATATTAATCAAACGACAGGTGTAAATTAATAACAAATCACAAGAGCAACAGGAGTCGAGGTAGCAATACACAGGCACCAAACTAGAAGGACTGCTAGTAGTAGACTATTCCTATTTAATTGTAGACGAAACGAATATTGACCGGGATGGCAATTGGACCCATTGATGATTAGACCAAATGATTGTTAGATGAAATGGGTTTAGACTAAGTGACAGTGGATCAACTGCAGTTGGACAAAATGGAACATAGACAAAATGTAAGTAGACTAAGTGGTCAGTGGCCATTTGCCCTTAGACCAATTGGCTATTGGACTAAATGGTAATAGACATAATGAAAATGGACAAAGTGGCTATTGGACAAATTGGCCAAAAATGCAATTAGACCAAATGAAAGTAGACAAATTGGTTATTAGACGAACTAGCTATTGGACAAAATGGTAATTGGAAGATGCGGAAAAGGAACAACTGATGGTAGATGAAATGACATACCATTTGGTGAGTGGACAAAATGGCAGTAGACGAAATTGCAATAAACCTATTATAGGCCTACGGTAGAATTTAGGTGTTTTACGAGTCAAATTCTGAATGAACTGTATTGGCTGGTAAGACATGCGGCAAGGATCTGTGTCTCTTATCCATTTTTATTTTTCAAATTTCTTTTGTTTGATTTCAGTTTTCAGGGGAAGCCCCCCCCCCCCCCCTCCTGTGGAAGCCAGTGGGTCTGGGGCTTAGAATAGTGCACGATAGAAAGGGAAAAACCGGCACTTTAGATATCAAAAGAGAAACAAAGAATTGTAAAAATGGGTGAGCTTTCGAGGGGCATAAGAAAGTCTGAGATTAGAAACATCATTTTTATTTATTTCTTTATTCATTTATTCTGTTTTATTTACCCAGGGTAGCCTCTTCAGTACAAAACTGCTTTACAAGAGAGCACTGCACATCTAAATGTATTTATCAGCATTAATAGTTTATACATAATTTTTAAAATGAGCGCGAAGCTCAGGATAATGTTTGATATTCCAACCAGAAAAATTGGCATTTTAAGCATATAATCCCCTGCCCCATTGGCATCCACAGGAGGGTGGGCCTTTCTGCCTGGAAACTGAAATCAAAAGAAAAGTGTGGAAAATGGATGAAAGACAAAGATCCTCTGCGCATGTCTTACCAGCAAATGCAGCTCATTCAGAATCTAACTCTTAGAGCACCTAAATTCTACCGTAGGCCTACAATATGTGTTTACCATGCTTAGAAAACGCATATTTCTTAAGCTATTTTTAAACAAGTCCCTACTGCTCAAGAGTGAACGAGTCGCTTCCTCACACATATTCGAAAATATTTTGACCTGCTTTTTTTATTGGTTGCTTTGCTCCCTCACATACCCCAACAATTTTATGTCCTCTACATTTCTTCTGCTTGGTCACTTCGCTCCCTCTCACATATTCCCCAAATCTCTTGTCCCTTGCATTTTTCTTCTCTGTCATTTCGCTCATTTCGGGGGGGGGGGGCTGATTCAGCCCCCCTTATGATCTCGGCCGTTGATCTCGCAATCGCGACGAAAATTGGCACGCGCGTTACCCATGGCATTATCTACAATACCATAATATCAAAATCTGCTCAAAAATATTATTTTGTATACATATTTAATCCAATGGAAATTCTATTTTCAGTCATAATTGACAGAGGCATCATTATTCTTGCACTGATTGGTTGAAAATAATCAAATCTTTGCTTTTTATAATTGGAATAGTACCACGAAGTGATCTCATTGAAAAACAAGTGGAACGCCTCTGGCAGTCTCGCCTGCATTACGCAATTTAATATAGCAGCAGTGCTAACTTTGAAAACTACTATAAAATAATCATTCACAAAAAATATTTTGACCTGCTTTTTTTATCGGTTGCTTTGCTCCCTCACATACCCCAACAATTGTATGTCCTCTACATTTCTTCTGCTTGGTCACTTCGCTCCCTCTCACATATTCCCCAAATCTCTTGTCTCTTGCATTTTTCTTCTCTGTCATTTCGCTCTCTCGCATATATTGCAAAATAATTTTCTGCTGTCGCTTCGCTCCCTTGCACATATCCCAAAATTTTTTTGCCCCCCCCCCGTATTTTTTTTTCTGCAGACAGCCATGTCCCGTTCATATTCTCTCTCCAATACATTGAAATGATGGGGGGGGGCACTTTGGATATGAGAGTTACTGAACAATTGAAAATCAGTGAATTATTTGGCTTTTTTTCTTTTGTTTAGTTAATATTTTCTGTGTGAGTGAAACTTCCGAAGGATTATACCCGTTTCGTTACATAAAACATACAAGTATTTTGAGAAATACCAACAGAAAAAAAACCCAGATTCTTCCTGACTGTTCAAATCCTTAAAAAAATTATGGTAATCTTCGCTTTCTCAGGCATTGATCACAGGCTCCCCCAACACCCGTCTCTCTTTCTCTATCACCCCCATTCTTAATTCATCTTTTTGTCTCTATCCAACAGCTCATTCATAACTATCGCCTTGTTCTATCCTGTTCTATTCTTCTGTCAGCATGCTGTCATTCCTACTTTTCACAAACTTTTTTCTCTTCTGACATTCTAAGTCAGAATGAATATACTGTAAGACATCATTTTTGCAACACGTTCAAATTTAATGAATGCACTTTTGTTACATGCCCAGTGGTAAACTTTTTCATTGAGCTATTTTAAATAATCAGAATGCACATAGCGTAAATTATTTGTTGTAAAGTTTTGCAAGTCATGTTTGTCCAAACTTAAGAGCAAGTAATGTACACGGCGGGACTTCTGCTGTGTGGTTTCAGCCTCTTCTCCAAGTTTTTAATAGTCCATTATTGCTGTTATCTTCCACTTTACCCCTCTTGGACTTTCTGATATTGAGTAGGAGTGGTCCTCGAGAAATGAAGGTGCTGAAGACTTTGCAGTATCTGGCAGGTTGTTTGCTGAATCAAAACGTCTTTCTTTCGGGGAATTCCTTGGCTTGGATGAACTCTGTACGAGATGAATGAATTAAAAAAAAGAAACATATAAGAAATATTGAACAAAAACAGATAGAAGAATGAAAAGATAGCTTTAAATTTTTCAATTAAATATTCGATAATACATGAAGAATAATATTTATTTAGGAATCAAACCTTTTCCAGTGACTTGCAACAAAATAAATGTTTTTTTTTTTAATATTCATGATGATATATTAACCCTATCTAGCCCCTGGGGGGGGGGGGGCTTAATAAGCTTAATAAGCCCCCCCCCATCCACATTTTTCACGATAAGTCCACAATGAGAAACGAGGTACCACAATTTTTTTTTCCGTTCAATTCTCGCAGAGCTTTTAGACAAAATTCGAGACGCCCAGATACGCAGTTACGCAACATTTTATGAGTTCATGTTGGACCGAAAATTGCTCAAAAATATTATTTTGTATACATATTTAATCCAATGGAAATTCTATTTTCAGTCATAATTGACAAATGCATCAATATTCTTGCACTAATTGGATGGAAATAATCAAATCTTGCTTTTTATAATTGGAATAGTGCCACGAAGTGATCCCATTGAAAAAAAACTATAAAATACATAAGGCCCCAAAACAAAGAAATACGTATGGAATTATAGAACCAATAAAATACATAAAAGTAGAAATTTGATTTACCATTTCTTCAGGAGCACATTTGTTTAGAAATCATAGAATTTGGGGAATTATTTAGGGATTTATCTTTAACCCTAAATAGACTGGGCTATTTCGACGCCTAAGAAGACGGGGGGGGGGGGGCTGATTCAGCCCCCCTTATGATCTCGGCCGTTGATCTCGCAATCGCGACGAAAATTGGCACGCGCGTTACCCATGGCATTATCTACAATACCATAATATCAAAATCTGCTCAAAAATATTATTTTGTATACATATTTAATCCAATGGAAATTCTATTTTCAGTCATAATTGACAAAGGCATCATTATTCTTGCACTGATTGGTTGAAAATAATAAAATCTTTGCTTTTTATAATTGGAATAGTACCACGAAGTGATCTCATTGAAAAACAAGTGGAACGCCTCTGGCAGTCTCGCCTGCATTACGCAATTTAATATAGCAGCAGTGCTAACTTTGAAAACTACTATAAAATAATCATTCACAAAAACATCATTCATATAATGACATAATACCACGTTCATTGACCATAAATGACATTTGAACGGAGACTTAAGACTGTCAACTACACCCATGTCCACATTTCATTCACTCTATCCATAAACTTTCAAAGTTATGATGGCACTTCAACAATTACCCCAACATGGCCTAAGTTTATTGACCTTAACTGACCTTTGACTTGGTTTTGTGACCTGAAACTCACAGGGGATGTTCAGTGATGCTTGATTACTCTTATATCCCAAGTGTTATGAACTAGATCCATAAACTTTCATAGTTAGGATGGTAATTCAACAAATACCCCCAACACGGCCAAAGTTCATTGACCTTAAATGACCATTCACCATGGTCATGTGACCTGAAACTCGCACAGGATATTCAGTGGTACTTGATTAACCTAATGTCCAAGTTTTATGAACTAAATCAATAAATTTTCAAAGTTATGATGGTAATTCAACAAATACCCCCAACTTGGCAAAAGTTAATTGACCCTAAATGACCTTTGACCTTGGTCATGTGACCTGAAACTCAGGCAGGATGTTCACTAATACTTGATTAACCTTATGTCCAAGTTTCATGGACTAGATCCATAAATTTTCAAAGTTATGATAGTAATTCAACAAATACCCCCAACTTGACCAAAGTTCATTGACCCTAAATGACCTTTGACCTTGGTCACGTGACCTGAAACTCGAGCAGGATGTTTACTAATACTTGATTAACCTTATTCCCAAGTTTCATGAACTAGGTCCATATACTTTCTAAGTTATGATGTCATTTCAAAAACTTAACCTTAGGTTAAGATTTGATGTTGACGCCGCCGCCGCCGTCGGAAAAGCGGCGCCTATAGTCTCGCTCTGCTATGCAGGCGAGACAAAAACCAATAAAATACATAAGGCCCCAAAACTAAGAAATACGTATGGAATTATAGAACCAATACATAAGATTAGACATTTGATTTACCATTTTTTTCAGGAGCACATTTGTTTAGAAATCATAGAATTTGGGGAATTATTTAGAGATTTACCTTTAAAGCAGAGAATTCTATATTTAGGCATAATATAACTTGCATATATAATGAGATGTGACCTTTGACCTGCGGACTCCGAATTCGAACTAAGCCTGTATTTTGTGGTCATCTACCTACACACCAAATTTTTTTTTTAAATCCATTAAATATTTTTCGAGTTATTGCGCGGAAACCCAAGTGGGGGGGGGGGGGGGGGGGACGGACAGGGGCAACGCTTAATGCCCCCTCTGGGCTTCGTCTGTGGGGGCATAAAAACTCTAGGCCTACATGTACTCAGCAGGGGCCCGTTTCTCAACACTTGGACAAGTTAGTCATATAACTTTATCTACCAAACACAGAGTTAGTTCCAATCTTACCCAAAAGGATTAACTAGAATCCATTGATATCGTATACTATTGGTGGAAAGTACATGAAACGTAGCCTTAGTCACAAAATAGCATAATTTTCAAAAAGTAAAATTATGATAAAACCTAATAATAATAATAATCCGCTTTTATATAGCGCTTAATACATCGAATGAAAAGATAGCTTAAAATTTTTCAATTAAATATTTGATAATACATGAAGAATAATATTTATTTAGGAATCAAACCTTTTCCAGTGACTTGCAACAAAATAAATGTTTTTTTTTTTTAATATTCATGATGATATATTAACCCTATCTAGCCCCTGGGGGGGGGGGGGGCTTAATAAGCCCCCCTATCCACATTTTTCACGATAAGTCCACAATGAGAAACGAGGTACCACAATTTTTTTTTTCGTTCAATTCTCGCAGAGCTTTTGAGACCAAATTCGAGACGCCCGGATACGCAGTTACCCAACATTTTATGAGTTTATGTTGGACCAAAAATTGCTAAAAAATATTATTTTGTATACATATTTAATCCAATGGAAATTCTGTTTTCAGTCATAATTGACAAATGCATCATTATTCTTGCACTGATTGGTTGAAAATAATCAAATCTTTGCTTTTTATAATTGGAATAGTACCACGAAGTGATCCCATTGAAAAAAAACCAATAAAATACATAAGGCCCCAAAACTAAGAAATACGTATGGAATTATAAAACCAATAAAATACATAAGATTAGAAATTTGATTTACCATTTTTTTCAGGAGCACATTTGTTTAGAAATCATAGAATTTGGGGAATTATTTAGAGATTTACCTTTAATGCAGAGAATTATATATTTAGGCATAAATTAGCATTATTAATTTATTAAAAATAAATTTAAATTCTGTAAAATCAGCGATACACCCTTAGCTCCATGCTTGCAGATTACATTGATGGTGACGTGTGTATTGGTTTTCGTTGCGATCGACGGAGATCTGAAGAGGGGGACCAAAAAGCCTCCCCCCCCCCGGGCTATGCAATCTAAAAGTAGCCCAGGATTATTATGTAGGGTAAACCAAATTTTTTATATATTTGTTCATTTAGTAAGAGTTTACTGTAAATACACAGTAAAGGCCCAGGTCCATGGTTACCCTCCCAAATAGGATAATTTTCATCTCTATTTGGCTACTGAAAATGGAATATTTAAAAAAAAAGGAGGAATTACCTCCTTTTTTGTTGGAAAAGTATTGTAGGATATGATTTTAATTACTGAATATGTTAAAAAATAGCTCAAAGTTATATTCTCATGAAAAGTTGATTTTTTTTTCTCGCTCGCTTCGCTCGCTCAGGACTTATATATATATATATATATAAAGCAGCCTTTTGGCACATTTCTATACTGCGCCCCTCGTTGTTTTTTTGTTTTGTTTTTTACTCTTCACGCTACTGCCGCAAATAATCCTCTTCACAGTGGCGCGTACAGACCACCGTGACAAAAAAGGAATCTAAAGAGAGAAGAATTAAATAAATTTATTATCTGGATATCATGTCAAAATCTATCACAAAATTTGATTTTTGTATTAAAAAGGTAAAAAAAAATTGCTCGCTCGCTTCGCTCGCTCGCAACTTTTTTAAAAGATAAGTTCTGGCCTTCTCAAAATAGTCGCCTTACTACACCATTACGCCTATTCATACCATGATATGACCGGGAAATTTTTGGCTCTTGCCCTCCCCCCCCCCCCCCTGGCCACCGAACCCTGTTACGCCGCTGTAAAATTGCTGTGCATCATCATCATCATCATCTACCTACACACCCAAATTTTTTTAAAATCTGTTGAATATTTCATAAGATATCTTTAAGGAGCTGTGATCTTTGACCTACATACTCCGAATTCGAACTTAGCCTGTATTGGTATCATCTACCTACACCCTCAAATTTGTTTAAATATGTAGAATATTTTTAAAGTAATCATGCGGAAACTAAATTGCATATTTAATGAGCCGTGACCTTTGACCTACCGACTACGAATTCGAACTTAACCTGTATTTTGGTGTCATCTACCTACACACTCAAATTCGTTTAAATATTTAGAATATTTCATAAGTAATCATGCGGAAACTAAATTGCATATTTAATGAGCCATGACCTTTGACCTGCCGACTCCGAACTTAGCCTGTATTTGGTGTCATCTACCTACACACCATAATTTTTATAAATCTGTTGAATATTTCATAAGTCATCATGCGAAAACCAACTCGGATATTTCATGAGCTGTGACCTTGGACCTGCAGACTCCAAATTCAAAGTTAGCCTGTACTATGGTGTCATGTACCTACACACCAATTTTTTTTTAAATCAATATATATAAATCGAAATATATTTCGATTTATTGCGCGAAAACCAAGTGGGGGGGCGGGCGAATCAACGGACATGGGCAACGCTTAATGCCCCCTCCGGACTTTGTCTGCGGGGGCAAAATTACCAAGGAGCTGCATTTCTCAAAATAGTCGCCTTATTACACCATTACGCCTATTCATACCATGATATGACCGGGAAATTTTTGGCTCTTGCCCCCCCCCCCCTGGCCACCGAACCCTGTTACGCCGCTGTAAAAATGCTGTGCATCATCATCATCTACCTACACACCCAAATTTTTTAAAAATCTGTTGAATATTTCATAAGATATCTTTAAGGAGCTGTGATCTTTGACCTGCATACTCCGAATTCGAACTTAGCCTGTATTGGTATCATCTACCTACACACTCAAATTTGTTTAAATATGTAGAATATTTTTAAAGTAATCATGTGGAAACTAAATTGCATATTTAATGAGCCGTGACCTTTGACCTGCCGACTACGAATTCGAACTTAACCTGTATTTTGGTGTCATCTACCTACACACTCAAATTCGTTTAAATATGTAGAATATTTCATAAGTCATCATGTGGAAACCAACTCGGATATTTCATGAGCTGTGACCTTGGACCGGCAGACTCCGAATTCAAAGTTAGCCTGTACTATGGTGTCACATACCTACACACCAAAATTTTTTTAATCAATATATATAAATCGAAATATATTTCGATTTATTGCGCGGAAACCAAGTGGGGGGGGGGGGGGCGGGCGAATCAACGGACAGGGGCAACGCTTAATGCCCCCTCCGGACTTTGTCTGCGGGGGCATAATTACCGAGGAGCTGCATTTGAAGCGAGCCTGAATCAAGGCTGTGAAATTTATTAGCGCCACCATCTGGCTTCCTTTTATTTGCGTAAAAAGAAGAGACACGCGAAGTCACTTTCTAGTCCAAACTCCAAAGTAATCAAATTTGCTTTTTTTTTTAATATGATTTTGATTTAATTAAAAATATACTATTGACTTTTTGTATTATGGCTACTCACCGCAAAGCGCCCCGGTGAGTAGCGAGGAGTTTCGGCAAATATTAATTCTGTATTGTAATGAAGCGATGTTTGCCAACTTCACAGAAATCCAGGGCCAAATGCAGTTCGGTGTACGAGGTTAGTACTATATAGTCGATCTATACATGTACTGTAGCAACTATATGTAGCAACTAACCTCGAACTAGTAATGAGTGGGGCCAGGGCCAGTACCACAACTATACTAGTACAGCAGGCGATGGTTTGTGTAAGCTCCACTACACTTCACTACTGCTAACCTCCGCTTCACCTATATGCTATAGTGGAGTGTTTAATGGCTGGCTATACGAACCATTGCCTGAGTTTTTTAGGCCTAGTCACTCAAGGGTTCATTACATGCCGCCGCGCACAGAAAAATCAAGCAATAGAAGTTGTGTGTTGTGGACACCAGAAGTGGGATCACAGCACGCGTGACCCACTAGTTAGAAATCCATTGCCAAACGTGGTTAATGGTGCGAGGTTAGTATACTAATACTAACCTCGCAATACGCGTGAGTCACTGAGTGGAGTAGCCTAAACGGTTAAGTTAGAGTTTCATACGGCATGTACAGATGTACGGCCAGGCATCAATAACTTTTGTTGTCATCCAATTTCAATGAAATTTTCAGCATTTTGCTCGGAATGAATTTTACATTTATTAAGATCAAGGCCTAAATATCTTCAACCTGTATAATTCATAACCATTTTACTTTTTAGGTGTGCAGAAAAGACCAACCCCCCCCCCCCAATGGTCTGCTGACTACAGTACATAAACTTAAATACACGGGACTAGTATTGTTACACAGCTTTTTGCAAATGCAAGTTTGGTAACGACTATATAACGAATTCCCATTTTTTTTTCAACGTAATTTTGAAGTCGAAAACATAGCTGAACTTACGAATGCAATGTCCGTCCACATCCTACCGATTAGAGCAGTTGTATGCAGCTCATGTAGGCATGAATAACGTGAAATCTAAGCTAATAAGTTCACCAACATGCCAATCTGAGCTGTGAAAAAGTGTGATCGTCCCGGAGCGAAAACAGCTTGAGCAAGGTGCAGCCAATCAGCGACCTTCTTATGTCCCCTTCGAGACAGAGGAGACGAAATGATTTTATGTCAAAAAGACTCAAAACACAAAATCATTTCGTCGACGAAATTTTTTTGTCTTTTGACACAAAATCATTTCGTCGACGAAATTTTTTTGTGTTTTGACACAAAATCATTTCGTCGACGAAATTTTTTTGTGTTTTGACACAAAATCATTTCGTCAACGAAATTTTTTTGTGGTTTTGACACAAAATGATTTCGTCGACGGAATAGATTTTCGCATCGCAACGAAATAAATTTTGTGGACGCAATTACATTTAGTCTCGACGAAAATTGATTTTGTGTGACAAAAAATAATTTCGTATACGAAATAAAACTGCGTCATGACGAAATGATTTTCATATGAACAAAAACACATTTTGTGTAAGGAATGGCGTGAATTGGACGGAATTTACCATCGGACATTTGGTGCGCCATTTCGTTTGATAAAAATTCATTTCGTATGGCACGCCAAATAAACTTTGTGGACGCAATTACATTTCGTCTAGACGAAATTGATTTCGTGCATTTCGTCGAGACGAAATTGATTTTGTGTGACAAAAAATAAATTTTGTGTACGAAATAAAAAAGCGTCATGACGAAATGATTTTCGTCTGAATAAAAACACATTTTGTGTACGGAATGCCGTGATTTGGACGGAATTCACTGGCGGACACTTGGCGCCCCATACTCGTGAGGGTTATTTACTTCGGATCATTGCAGTTCCAGTTTCCAACTATCCCAATTCCTAGACAAATACCTCTGTGAAGTTACATGTTTCAAAAGTGAAAACACGCAGTTTACTTCTGGTTGGTTAGTCTACTAACTAATTGCTCTCCTATAGACCTCCCAGACATGCCGGCGTCTATTACATAACACCCCAGGCATACGGCCGAGTGAAAGACTTGAACATCTCTGTTCCGAGATTAGCCTTGATTTCCCCACGATTTGTCAATTAAAGGTCGCTTTAAAATCAGGAAATCAACTGTATTCTGTCTCATTCTTCAAATTCGAAGTGTACATCGGTCTGCAGAACAGACTAACAGATTGAGCCCAATCAGTGGCGGATCCAGGGGGGGGGGGGCACATCCTGACCATGCCCCCCCCTTCTGAGAGTCACGATAAATATTTTTAATGTAAATAATTTATGTTGTTCACACACAAGTGTGCCCCCCCCTTATGGGAGTGACAGCACAATGATAAAGGGCGACTAAAATCATGGAGATGCTGGAATGTCAATTTTTCTTTTTTCTTTGAAAAATCTCCCGGTGCCAAAGTATAATTTCTGTAAATTCTTCGACATGGTTTCGAACCCAGACCCTTCCAGATTCAGCGCTCTGTCTAGTCTTGACCTCCGCACCAAAGGTCGGTTATATTTGAATGTCTAATTTGCTCTGAGCCAATCAGATGCAATGATTTCAGTAGCTTATAACATTTTTTTGTCAGTGAAAGAAAATTAAATATTTTGCAGATGAGACAACAAGGAAAAATTCAAGCTCTCGATGGATCACAATGGCAATTCCACTTGCTCAAGGAACTAATGAGGAAAAGGAAAACCCTGGATATTGAATGGATGACGTCATTGGTTACCCATTTGCATATTATACAGCCCGAGAAAATACATCGAAATATAGGCCCTATTTTTGCAAATGGATTTGATGGGATTTTCAGAGTTATGCTTCTTATGATTTTTTCTTAAACCAACCTGTTGTTTGGGTGACTTGGCATTTTAGGAATGCAATTTTCTATAAAAAAAATTAAAGTGATTCCGTAGTAGGCCTATATACAGGGGATACATCATCAGACACACCAATTCATGGCATACACCCTTCTGTTAGAAAAAAAGATAATCTGATGGAAATCATGATGGGGGAGCTGGCATAGTAATTATGACGTCACAATTAATAAAAAGTTTCATATCCCTCTTATTCTTCGATTGATTCAAATCAAACATTCGCCAAAAAATTTCTCTGTTTTTGTTTCTGTTGAGGTATTAAAGGTCAAGTCCACCCCAGAAAAATGTTGATTTTAATAAATACAGAAAAATCAAATTAGCGTAATGCTGAAAAATTCATCAAAATCGGGTGTATGACATTTTAAAGTTTTGCTTATTTTTCACAAAACAGTGATATGCACAATTCAGTGGCATGCAAATGAGACTGTCGATGATGTCCTTTACTAACTATTTCTTTTGTTTTTTTTATTGTTTGAATGATACAATATTTCATTTTTTTTACATATTTGACAATAAGGACCAACTTGAATGAGCCATATAATATTAAACAATGCTAATTCCACATGTTCAGGGAAGAATTAATAATTGTTTCACTTGACGATGATGAGAAAATTAGAATATTTCATATTTCATATCATAAAATACAAAAGATATAGTGAGTGGATGACGTCATCAGTGTCCTCATTTGCATACCGACCAGGATGTGTATATAACTCTTTTGTGAAATTAAGCAAAACTTTAAAATATCATAGCTTTCTTATTTTACATCCGATTTTGATGAATTTGTCTTCAGAGTTATGCTCGTTGGATTTTTCTCTTTTTATTCATATCAACTTTATGGTGGGGTGGACTTGTCCTTTAAAAACTCGACAAAGCACCTTTCTGTAATTTTTCTGCTTCAACTTTGGGGTGAACCTCCGCTTTAACTATACTGGTGGAATTTATCTGGATTAATGGAAAGTGGTGGATGCAAAGCTCGAGAAACTTTTCCCACACAGGGAAGTGATTTGGAAGTAATTAATCTCGTTATCATTAACACAACAAACTATCGTCTGCTTGACCAATAAGGGTAGTCTTCGGAGATCAGACACGTTAAAAACTTGTGATGAAAAGCGGAGACATGTGAAAGGAAAGAAAAAAGAAAGAAAGGAAGGAGAACAGGATAAAGAAGGGGATGGGAGGGGGGCAGAACGGGAGTGCAACACCCGCCTTTGTTGGCTGCAACCGATATATCACCATTGGTATGATGAGCAAACAATTTTGACGGGCACAAGATCGTTTATGTGGTCGAAGTTCTAAGAATCAGTGCGAGCGAGCGAAAATTACTAATATTTGATCAATTTGAAGGCTATATATCTCTCCTCCTAAACTTTCGCCTTCTATTCTTCGTCGTGTTCTTTTTTAAGGGGAGGGGGCGGCTCGATCCCGTGCCCCAAAACTATACACCAGCTATGCACATGTACACATTAAATATTCTACTGCAGTTATGTTCTTAATATGCATTCAAGAAACGAGCATAGAAGAGAAAAAAAATGAGAGCAGTAAAAGCAGTCCTATTAGAAAATTTAAACCCGTATGAAGCCTAAAATACGAGTTATATTCAACTCCAATATTATGAATAAACACTGCTTTAGCAATTCCTTTCTTTTCAGAAAGATTTTTTATACGAATTTTCATCCATATTCTTAAGGAAAAAACCAAAAGTGCATGCGAAAACCAACTTGCCATACGTCTCGGGGACAATATACACGTCTGATTTATGTTGTCATACACACGCAATGTTATCTCAACACTTCAAAAGCAAGCCTGGAAAATCGCTTAGACTGAAAGTTAGACTACGCATCATTAATGTCAAGTCTCTCACGGGGTCACTCTGAGTTCAAAGAAATTTACATCCATCTCATGTACATGTACAGTATATCTGCCGCATAAGATAATACAACACGGCACTTTGCGATCACATCGATATATTTATTACTCCCGGACCATTTTTTTCTGAGAAATCTAAAATAAGTCCTGGGAATTTAGCGCTCAACCTTCAAAATTTGAAGAAAGGTCGCAGAGAATCCATACTTCTTTGCGACGATATTGCAAAGCTTGTACATTCACTGGCGGAACCAGGGGAAGCTTGTCAATTTTTTTTTGTGTGGACGAAATAGCCTTAATTTTTGGTTGAAACACTTTTTTTTATTTATTTCTTTTTTGCTTGTCAAATTTTTCCTCGGGGAAATGTACCCCCCTTTCGACAAATCCTGGATCAGTCCCCCCTAATATTGCTGGAAATCAACATTATCATATCTGAGCAGTGGTCTTTAGAAGAAAAACAATTATTCATTTATTTTGTTTCTTTGATGAATCGAAGACATTTTTTAATATTTCTTTCAGATATAGCCTATAGGTTTTGTAATTATAGTGGAACAGGGGCTTCATGCTCCCAGCTGTATCGCCTGATGATGTAGAAAACTATAATCTGAAATGTATACGAGATCGAGCCTTCTTCATGATTACATTGGCGTTTTATTTGATAAAGACATGTAATATATCTACGCCACAATAGAAACACTTGCTACCAAACGTCACAATTCGTCGCCCAACTCATCCATTTTGTGGGAGGGCGGGGTAACTTTCCGAGTTTCGAGCATTCTTTAACTCCCAAAGTAGCTACAAACAAAATGATTTTGGCTTAATTTAAGTCATGATGCACATTCTACGAGATGAAAGAATGAATTTTATGTTACCCGGAAGTTACATTTTATGCAATACCACGATGAAAACTCTTTTTATTGAGGTAATTCATGAAAGTATTCGAATGGCAGGGTCGATATAATGTCTAAATTATTGCGGGGGAAATTGAAAACATTCATGACATTTAGAGGGCTTTCGAATTGATGCTAATTTCGCTTCGGATCGGAGACATAGAAATAAATTATTCATTAACTGCTGATATTGTGGTATAGGAAACCAAATTGATGGCGCACACTTTCAAACTCTTTGCATTCAACCATGTATTGGAAAACACATGGGCTGTCAAAAGTGCAAAGTTTACAATTTTACTTTTAATTTCAAATTAAATCTCCATCGATACAGGTACAATGCATGCATTTGCACATCTCAGCAGTTTTTTTTCAAATCAGTCCCACATTTACCAAATTATAATAAGGCTAGATTATTAATTATTGCCCTTGCCTGAAAACATCTCAAAATATTATTGATTTCTACGGTCGGTAACCCACGAGACCGTCATCCACGAGATCGACAGCACGCGAGACCGTCAGCCAGCGAGACCGACAGCACGCGAGATCGGCAGCACGCGAGACCGGCAACACGCGAGACCGGCAGCACGCGAGACCGACAGCACACGAGACCGGCAGCACGGGAGACCGACCGCACGCGAGACCGGCAGTACGCGAGACCGGCAGCACACGAGGCCGACAGCACGCGAGACCGGCAGCACACGAGGCCGACAGCACGCGAGACTTGCTCCC